>NC_088415.1:24510807-24668307 GCF_034236695.1 Oncorhynchus nerka | reverse complement strand
TAAAGGGTCTGAATACTAACGTAATTGTAATATTTAAGTTTTTTTGTTTTTAATACGTTTGGAAACATTTCTAAAAACTATTGAATCAATTTTAGAGTAAGGCTGTAACGTAACAAAATGTTGAAATGGCCAAATTCACTGTACATGGATGCAAATGCTCGACGGTCGTGGGAAATATGCAGAGTGGATTGTTCATGAACTTATGTATTTGTTCATGTATTCATGTAGTTATGATGCTATTTGATATATTTCTTACTGACTCTTTTCTCTCTCTCTTTTTCATATGTTCCTCCTCTGCTGCATTGCTCCAAACCAGGTAAGAGTTGATTCATTCATTTGTTACTATAATGTTGCCTGGTGTAGCACTCTCCCATCCTCACTCTCCGGCCCTAGCCCTCCTTCCCTCCTTCCTTCCCTCGCTCCCTTTCCCCCTCCCCCTCCTCTCATCCTTCGGTCAGCTCCCGGGAGGAGGGTATTATGTGCTGCCCAATGAAAGAAGTCAGGACAGTAAAAGCCATTCATTCCTGAATAAGAGAGACAGTGAAAGAGATGGGTGAAGAGGAGTGGGTGTGGACCCAATGCATTTCTGTGCTAAGTTCCCTATTTTGGGGTTACACACTGTATAATCTGCTGTAGAGGAAGAGTGATAATAAAGAGGTCTTGCACACTAATATGGTATGTAAACATCCATAATGAATGTTAACAGACAGTTTCCATCCTCTGTCTGTATGTATGCACTGGTCCATGCAGCAGTGGTAGATGCAATGGCTGGCATTTAAAGGTTGTGTGTGTGTGTGTACATGTGGTGTGTGTCAAGGCAGAAGGCTCCAACATCAGGGACAGAAGCCCTGCTGCAATCAGAAAGGCCTTTAATCAGAGCCAGGACTCTGCTCATACCAGACCGTGTGTGACTGGATGGAATGTTCAGTAATATACTGCTTCTGATGACAGGGTTCGGTGCTGTGTGAGGATGTATCCGTCTGACACCACTGTAGTATTATTGATCTGTCTGTAAATGTCAATGTACAACAGGGAACCATGAACAGTGCATTTATCTATTTGTCTATCGGCTATAGCTTCCACAGAGATTACGTTAGTCAATAACACATCAAATACATAAAATACACATGTACACACAAGCATGGACAAACACATGAATGGACACTCACACACAAGCATGGACAAACACATGAATGGACACTCACACACAAGCATGGACAAACACATGAATGGACACTCACACACAAGCATGGACAAACACATGAATGGACACTCACACACAAGCATGGACAAACACATGAATGGACACTCACACACAAGCATGGACAAACACATGAATGGACACTCACACACAAGCATGGACAAACACATGAATGGACACTCACACGCAAGCATGGACAAACACATGAATGGACACTCACACGCAAGCATGGACAAACACATGAATGGACACTCACACACAAGCATGGACAAACACATGAATGGACACTCACACGCAAGCATGGACAAACACATGAATGGACACTCACACACAAGCATGGACAAACACATGAATGGACACTCACACACAAGCATGGACAAACACATGAATGGACACTCACACACACAAGCATGGACAAACACATGAATGGACACTCACACACAAGCATGGACAAACACATGAATGGACACTCACACACAAGCATGGACAAACACATGAATGGACACTCACACACAAGCATGGACAAACACATGAATGGACACTCACACACAAGCATGGACAAACACATGAATGGACACTCACACACAAGCATGGACAAACACATGAATGGACACTCACACACAAGCATGGACAAACACATGAATGGACACTCACACACAAGCATGGACAAACACATGAATGGACACTCACACACAAGCATGGACAAACACATGAATGGACACTCACACACAAGCATGGACAAACACATGAATGGACACTCACACGCAAGCATGGACAAACACATGAATGGACACTCACACGCAAGCATGGACAAACACATGAATGGACACTCACACACAAGCATGGACAAACACATGAATGGACACTCACACGCAAGCATGGACAAACACATGAATGGACACTCACACACAAGCATGGACAAACACATGAATGGACACTCACACACAAGCATGGACAAACACATGAATGGACACTCACACACAAGCATGGACAAACACATGAATGGACACTCACACACAAGCATGGACAAACACATGAATGGACACTCACACACAAGCATGGACAAACACATGAATGGACACTCACACACAAGCATGGACAAACACATGAATGGACACTCACACGCAAGCATGGACAAACACATGAATGGACACTCACACACAAGCATGGACAAACACATGAATGGACACTCACACGCAAGCATGGACAAACACATGAATGGACACTCACACACAAGCATGGACAAACACATGAATGGACATCACACACAAGCATGGACAAACACATGAATGGACACTCACACACAAGCATGGACAAACACATGAATGGACACTCACACGCAAGCATGGACAAACACATGAATGGACACTCACACGCAAGCATGGACAAACACATGAATGGACACTCACACACACGCATGGACAAACACATGAATGGACACTCACACACAAGCATGGACAAACACATGAATGGACACTCACACACACGCATGGACAAACACATGAATGGACACTCACACACAAGCATGGACAAACACATGAATGGACACTCACACGCAAGCATGGACAAACACATGAATGGACACTCACACACAAGCATGGACAAACACATGAATGGACACTCACACACAAGCATGGACAAACACATGAATGGACACTCACACACAAGCATGGACAAACACATGAATGGACACTCACACACAAGCATGGACAAACACATGAATGGACACTCACACACAAGCATGGACAAACACATGAATGGACACTCACACACAAGCATGGACAAACACATGAATGGACACTCACACGCAAGCATGGACAAACACATGAATGGACACTCACACACAAGCATGGACAAACACATGAATGGACACTCACACACAAGCATGGACAAACACATGAATGGACACTCACACGCAAGCATGGACAAACACATGAATGGACACTCACACACAAGCATGGACAAACACATGAATGGACACTCACACACAAGCATGGACAAACACATGAATGGACACTCACACGCAAGCATGGACAAACACATGAATGGACACTCACACACAAGCATGGACAAACACATGAATGGACACTCACACACACGCATGGACAAACACATGAATGGACACTCACACACAAGCATGGACAAACACATGAATGGACACTCACACGCAAGCATGGATAAACACATGAATGGACACTCACACACACGCATGGACAAACACATGAATGGACACTCACACACAAGCATGGACAAACACATGAATGGACACTCACACACAAGCATGGACAAACACATGAATGGACACTCACACGCAAGCATGGACAAACACATGAATGGACACTCACACGCACGCATGGACAAACACATGAATGGACACTCACACGCAAGCATGGACAAAGACATGAATGGACACTCACACGCAAGCATGGACAAACACATGCACACACACACGCATGGACACATATACACACACACATTCCTTTGTATCCAGAAAAACATATACCAGACATGTGGTTATGAGAGTCTACAGCATACGTTTGATAGATTCAGCACATATTTAGTGGTTAGGCAATGGTGTTCCCCTTCCAATTACAGAGAGCCTTATTCACTGGCTATTGGAGCTATTATTTAGGGAGGTGAGCAGGGATCTCCCCTGAGTGGTCATATTCTGCTCAGTAATTAGGCTGGGACACAGGGACATTACTGTATTACCCCCCCCCCACACACACACACACACACACACAAAGTCATGAACACATGAAGGCACGCACACACGCTCCCATGGATATGATGCACAAACACAAACACACACACACACACACAGAGTGTACAGGTTTCTCCACCTAGGTAATTGGACTGTTGAACAGTCACTAGGACTGTAGCCTGGAAGTGAATATGCTCTGCAAGAGAGGACTGCTCCTTACTGAATGAACCTGGTCTATAATATCACACTAAGACAAGACTCACACTCCAACCATTCACCAAGCTTACTGTAATTACGAAGATGCTGTTACTATTCAGATTCTGTTATTATGAAGATTCTGATATATTTAATATTCTGTTAGTATTAAAATTATGTTATTATTAAGATTCTGTTACTTTTAAGATTATTTTATTATTAAGATTATTTTATTATTAAGATTCTGATATTATTAGGATTCAATTAGTTTTCAAATTATGTTATTAAGATTCAGATATTTTTAGGATTCAATTAGTATTAAAATGCTGTTATTATTAAGAATATGTTATTATTAAGATTCTATTGATAGCATGGTGTGTGATGATGTGGCTGCACTGACATGAGTATGGTGTGCATCAGTGTGTTCTAGTGTGTGTTCGAGTGTGCATCAGTGTGTGTGTTCTAGTATTAAGGTGTGACGTTGCCTGTGTTTGAGGAGTCACACCTCTCCCATCTGTCACGGAGGAGAAGAAGAGGGAACAAATCAACGTGTGACTCATTACCTCTGTTGCAAAATGTCTCTATTTTTTCTATATATACAGTGTATTCAGAAAGTATTCAGACCCCTTGACTTTTTCCACATTTTTTAAAACGTTTACAGCCTTATTTTAAAATGGATTAAATAAAAACAAATATTCTCCTCAATTTACACAAAATACAATAGACAGGTCAACATTCACAAGGCCGCATGGCCAGACGGATTACCAGGACGTGCACTGCGAGCATGCGCTGACCAACTAGGAAGTGTCTTCATTGACATTTTCAACTTCTCCCTGTCCGAGTCTGTAATACCAACATGTTTTAAGCAGCTTAAATGACTACCGACCCGTAGCACTCACGTCTGTAGCCATGAAGTGCTTTGAAAGACTGGTCATGGCTCACATCAACACCATCATCCCAGAAACCCTAGACCACCCCCAATTTGCATTCTGCCCCAACAAATCCACAGATGATGCGGTCTCTATTGCACTCCACACTGCCCTTTCACACTTGGACAAAAGGAACGCCTATGTAACAGTGCTATTCATTGACTACAGCTCAGCTTTCAACACGTTCAACAAGGACCCTGGGACTAAACACCTCCCTCTGCAACTGGATCCTGGACTGCCTGACGGTCTGCCCCCAGGTGGTAAGGGTAGGTAACAGCAACATCCGCCACGCTGATCGTCAACACAGGGGAACCTCAGAGGTGCGTGCTCAGCCCCCTCCTGTACTCCCTGTTCACTCATGACTGCACGGCCCGGCACGACTCCAACACCATCATTAAATTTGTGGTAGGACTGATAACTGACAACAACGAGACAGCCTATAGGGAGGAGGTCAGAGACTTGGCCATGTGGTGCCAGGACAACAACCTCTCCCTCAACGTGATCAAG
This sequence comes from Oncorhynchus nerka, assembly GCF_034236695.1. Lineage (NCBI taxonomy): Eukaryota > Metazoa > Chordata > Actinopteri > Salmoniformes > Salmonidae > Oncorhynchus > Oncorhynchus nerka. The sequence goes on along the minus strand of NC_088415.1, from coordinate 24,662,771 downwards.
ACAAAGGAGATGATTGTGGACTACAGGAAAATGAGCACCGAGTACGCCCCCATCCTCATCGATGGGGCTGCAGTGGAGCAGGTTGAGAGCTTCAAGTTCCTTGGTGTCCACATAACCAACAAACTAACATGGTCCAAGCACACCATGACAGTCGTGAAGCTGGCACGACAAAACCTATTCCCCCTCAGGAGACTGAAAAGATTTGGCATGGGTCCTCAGATCCTCAAAAGGTTCTACAGCTGCACCATCGAGAGCATCATGAGTGGTTGCATTACTGCCTGGTATTGCAACTGCTCGGCCTCCGACCGCCAGGCACTACAGCGGGTTGTCATGTGCCTTTTTCTGAGGAGTGGCTTCCTTCTGGCCACTCTAACATAAAGGCCTGATTGGTGGAGTGCTGCAGAGATGGTTGTCCTTTTGGAATTTTCTCCCATCTCCATAGAGGAACTCTGGAGCTCGGTCAGAGTGACCATCGTGTTCTTGGTCATCTCCCTGACCAAGGACCGTCTCCCCCAATTGCTCAGTTTGGACTGGCCGCCAACTTCAATTTCGAGTCTCATAGCAAATGGTCTGAATACTTATATAAATAAGGTTTTTCGGTATCTAAAAAACAGTTTTTGCTTTGTCATTATGGGGTTTTGTGTGTAGATTGATGTTTTAGAACAAGGCTGTAACGTATCAAAATGTGGAAAAAGTCAAGGGGTCTGAATACTTTCTGAATGCTCTGTATTTTGTCCTTCCCTCTTCCTCCTCCCCTCTCTCTTTTCCACAGCCTTTTGTTCTCTCTCCCTCACCAACTTCTTATCTCTCTCTCTTTTAATTTCTCTTTTTCTCTCTTCCTCTCTGTCTCTCTCTTCCTCTCTCTCGCTGTTATTCTCTCTCCTCTCCTCTGTCTCCTCCCTCCCTCCTCCCTCATCTTGAGCTGTGATGTCTTGGTGTCATGCTTTATTTGGAATCTCTGACACCTTGTCTGTTTGAATCAGGCTGTCTGGTGACACAGGTCTGCACAGAGACACAGTACCAAAGAACACATGGTGGTAGCAGACAGGCAGAATGGACAACAAAAGGGAATATCTGTTGCCTGGGAAAGGGGTTTAAAGGGGGTTTCTCCCATCATATGTAATGTTAAGGGAGGTGAGATTTTTAGGTGGTGGTGGGTGCCATTGTGTGTTACATGGCTCATCCTCCTTCCAGCATGGGAAACGGTCAGTACAGACAGAGGTTCTACATCCTGGACTGTGGAAAAACCAGAGAGAGACCAAAACCAAACACATTTGTCACCCCCAGTGTGACAAGGACATGGGCAACAGGGACGTGCCTGCTCACCCTAAACAGTCTAAGTGAGAGGGTGTGTGTGCATGCTTGCCTTTGTGCCTGTGTGTGTGTGTGTGTGTGTGTGACACATAGAGAAGAGTGAGAATTGACATCTTCATTCATCGACGGACAGGACATTTAAAGTCTCCCACGCAGTGACACAGTGACAGAATGGTCCGATATCAGTATCCAGAAAGGAAGCACAGCCATAGTGGGAGTCAGACCTCTCTTCCCACAGACCTGTTTCAACTTTCCCTTTCCAGAGACGTTAATGGAGTCTTCTTACTGCCTAAAACGGACCAAACTGATTATCAAGCCATACATATGTCAGAATAGTGTCCGAATAGCCCAGCCTTTTGGTTGATGGATTGAGGAGTTCCTTTAAACAGCCTCTCAGCTTGATGGTCTTTTATTGGTCAGTTTCTCTCTGTGAGTATGCAGTATTCTCCCCAAGCCAACAGACTGACCTCAGTCCTGATTGGAGCTCAACCAGGGCCCCAGTGAGATTCCACACACACAGCCAAACAGCCAAGGACCTCAGCTGCACACTGAGTTACTGAGAATTCAGCTGAAAAATGAAGCCAAACAACCACACACACACACACACACACACACACACACACACACACACACTGTTAACTATGATAAGTGAACACACTCAGGCACAGTGAGTCTAGTCGTAACTCAAACATTACAGTCATTGTTTGATTCAGTTTTATGTATAAAATAAAGCAACACATCAGTGATGGTAAACAGGTTGATTCATGGCTATTCACTGTTGTGATTTCAGTCACATTGCTTGTTTTCCCTTTTCCTTAAGTTATCTATTTTTTAATGTTCACTTCACAATATGGAAATCCTTCTTTATCTCCCCATATCGCCACTATAATTCTCTCTCTCTTCAGCGCTTAGGTTTAATATTTTACACTAATGCTGCTCTCCTGCAATAGAAAGCCTGTTGGGTGGGCACTAGAATATGTTAATGTATAAAAACGTATTCAGTTGAACAGCTCTCTGGGTCACACCACAGAACATAGTGAGCTGTGTCTGGAGTTGAGAATAAAGGGCAAATCATTTTCTTCTTGGAGTTGGACTTGGGCTGAACTTGCTAGAGACACGTGATGTGTGTGTCGTGCGTTTTCCCTGCGTGCCCTGTAAACTTATCAGATCCCATCGCTCTTGGTTGTGGAATAATGAGTCCTTAGGGAGAATGGAGAAGTTTTGAAACTATAATCTTCTTTTGTGTGAGGTGTTGGTGAAAATGCAATGTGAGAGACTCACTTTACAGTGAACACCTTTGAAACCTTTGCATGATGAGATGATGTGAAAGAGAAGGTGGTGATATTCACTGTCAAAAGCTGGAAAGAACCAACCAATCCAACATTAGAATGATTTACTGTGAGACCGTCAAGTGATTAGATTGATGGTTGTTAGCCATTTTTCCCTAAAACATACAAACATTATGACATGCATGTGTGTGTGTATATATGTGTGTGTATATGTGTATGTGTGTATGTGTGTGTGTGTGTGTGTGTGTGTGTGTGTTAGTTCTTAGTCTCTCTGTGTGTGTCTCTGAGCAATGTGATTATCTTAGGAGACGTGTTTATCAGTGTTTTCCAGAAGATGAGGATTCATGTCCTCCAGCTGCATCTTGCTGTGTATCACACACGCACACACACACACACACACACACACACACACACACACACACACACACACACACAGTTGAGAAAGAGGGAGAGTCAGGAAGGATGGGATCTAATGAAAGCTGTTTTTGCTCAGAGGGACAGAGACCTAATAGTAATTAAGGAATTGTCAAGTTCAACTATTGAACTCCGATTAGTTGATAATGAAGTAAGCAGTGTAAGGAGAAAAAGCCCCATTAATATATTAGAAACCTGCTTTCATCAATCCACTAGCAATTCATGTCCAACCCCTCAGTATCTTTTTAATATATTAGAGGAAAGATAAATGTTTGGGTAAAGTCTAGAAGTGCTCACTGATTCACTAATAGCTACAGACATTAGGTGAGAAAAGATACCTGGGTAGACCTGACTTGTATTGTATTGTGCTTTTTTGGCCACCTCTCTGTGTGTCTGGTATGTGTGTGTGTGTGTGTGTGTGTGTGTGTGTGTGTGTGTGTGTGTGTGTGTGTGTGTGTGTGTGTGTGTGTGTGTGCGTGTGAGATACACAGCAAGATACAGCTGGACTTGTATTGTGCTTTTTTGGCCACCTCTATGTGTGTGTGTGTGCGTGTGTGTTACACAGAAAGATACAGCTGGACTTGTATTGTGCTTTTTTGGCCACGTCTCTGTGTGTGGTATGTGTATGTATGTGTGTGTGTGTGTATGTGTGTGTATGTGTGTGTGTGTGTGTGTGTATGTGTGTGTGCGTGCGTGCGTGTGTTCAGAATGGAACTAGTCCTATTTACACTGAGTGTAAACACATTAAGGACACCTGTTCTTTCCATGACGTACTGTAGACTAGGTAGAGTTCTAGTTGAAGCAGGAATCCCTGGCACCCCGTCGCTGCTCCATCGTACTCCCTCGGAGGCGTAATGCGCAGAGCGCTGGAACCGGATCCAGATGGGGGAGATGGTAGAGTTGCTGGTGGGAGGGTCGGTGGGGTAGTAGGGAGACCATTCCTCTCCCAACGATCCATCCTCTCCATCATTTGATCCATCGCTGATCCTAGGCGATGGAGGATGGACGTGTGATGAAGGACTCTATCCTCCATCGTGGGAAGAGGAGTGGTCGCTGCTCCTGCTGACTCCATATCGTGGTGCGGGCTTCTGTTACGATCAATGAGGGAAGAGGTGTGGAGTCAGGCGCAGAGAGCAAAAGGATGTGGGAAAAACACGTTTTAATGTCCAGGAAATATAACATGAACAAAAGTAGAAAACAAATGATCAGAAATAATAACGGACAGCGCGAAACCCGAAAATGCAAACAAAATCACTCTAACACAGAACAGACGAACACAGAACAAGGGATCGGTGATAGCTAGTAGACCGGTGACGACGACCGCCGAGCGCCACCCGAACAAGAAGGGGAGTCACCTTCGGTAATATTCGTGACAGCTAGGCTATCAATACTTTTACACAAATGCTTGTTTAGCTATGGTTCAAAAGCATATTTTGAAAATCTGAGATGGCAGTGTTAACAAAAGGCTAAGCTTGAGAGCAAATATATTTATTTCATTTCATTTGCGATTTTCAAGAATAGTTAACGTTGCGTTATGGTAATGAGCTTGAGGCTATAAATAGGATCCCGGATACGGGACTGCTCGTCGCAACAGGTTAAAGAAGGATTTTTAAGCCTTGAGACAATTGATGCATGTATTGTGTATGTGTGAGGGACTTGTGTATATTCAGAGGGTGAATGGACAAGGCCAAAGAATATTTTTGTCATACCTGTGGTATACGGTCTGATATACCACAGCTTTCAGCCAATCCGCATCCAGTACCCAAACTTCCCCATTTATAAATAACTGTATACAGTATGTGTTTAGGTGCATTCTTGTCTTTACAGTACTTGTGGGTATATGCTGGTGTGTGTGTGTGTGTGTGCGGGCCCTCTCTCTCTCTCTGTCTAACTCAAGGAAAAACTGAAGCTCGGGAGCTCAAACTATAATTAGTCAGAGAAGCAAAGACAGCAGCTGTGAATAATTTAAGATGGCATTTTATGCAAATAACCTAAATCTGGGACATGTTGCAGGAGGTGTTAGCATTTTAGTGCTGACAGCAGGAAACACAGCTTTCTTTTAGACGAGGTGGATCCTCCATCCTCATCCTCATCCTCATCATACACACTGCCAGCACCAGTCCATTATTTGAACATTTGTTTGGGGAAGGAAAGAGCTGGCATCTAGTAGATAGAGGTGAATGCTGACGATGACGTTGCTAGTGGAGACTGTGTAAGGATTGGTGTTCTGTGAATACGCCTATTATTGGAGTCTCTAGTTTAGTTGATGAGTCATGTAGCAGTGCAGTAAATATTGAGATTACTGTGAGGATATTGTGATGAGCAGAGTAGAGGCTAATGCTTTTCATCTAAACATTTTCTCCCCAAGAAGAATACTAGAAACAAAGTATTGCTAGATTATGATGTTTGAAATATACTCTATGAATATATTGCCAACAAATGGGGAACATTACACAGGGGAATCCACAGTAAACCATCACAGTCCATCACATCACATTCATCACAGTCCAAGGTCAACCTTTCTCAAATGGGTTAGAAAACCATTTCCCCTTCAAGGCCAGCCACATACCAGTACAGGCCTACCAGCACTACTGTCCTCAGTCAGGTGTGCTGTTGTCGCTATGGTAGCATGACATCATGCCCCCCTCCACCCCAATGCCGCAACCCAGGTGTCTCCTGGGAGAAACGTGAGTTGAGCTAATGGTATTCAAATGACCCTGTGTGTGCTGTTGGCACAGAGAACACTGCATTCGAGCTGTGAATAGACTTTATTACTTGTCTAATTAGATTGTAATTATGGAATTTTAATATGTGTTATTACATGCAGTACTCTGCACACATCACTACCTCCGGAATTAATTTGCTGCTGTTTAGCCATGCGCAGAGAGGTGACGGAGTGGAATTAGAGTCAATAGGGAGGGAAATCCACATAACCTGGGCCTCCTGCCGGGGGGTGTGTGTGAGCACCTGTTTAATATACAGTTTGAGGGGGATTGAGCTTCTATTCCAACATATTGGTTGGCACCTTCAGTAGTGAATTTACAACAGTGGGAGATGATAAGGAATATAGGCTGAATATGTTCAATAATTACCACCCCTGAATAAAAGATTCCGTCAACAGTAAGCTGCTGACAACCTTAACGATTTACATGAATCAACTTGATATGGATGTATTGTTCAGTTCTGACAGCACCTACAGTATGCTGACACCCCTCTCTTCTCTATCTACTTCCCCATAAATCTATCACTCTCTCTCTCCTGCTCTCCTCCGTCCAGTCTTTGGATCCAAGCAGTCACTATCGCTATGTTAGTGCTTTTTTCTGGATGGCATTCAAACTAAGTCAGTACAGTATGCATGTGTGTCTGGACTGTGCCTGTGCACGGGAAAGTTGTTTTGAATTCTCAGATGTCAGCTGAAAGAAGTCAAAGCATGGCTAGCCATAAATCCCTGGTATTTGAATATGGATCAGAGGAGAATGGCATCGACCACAGCTAGTACAGCAGAATCACTAAACACTAAGCCACAGCAATAACACCTAGATACTGTGTTAGATAGATACCTTCCGGGTTGGAGCGAGCCGGTCGCATCCGCGCTTCGGTCTGCAGGTTGTATAACTTTTTCATTACATTTCATTATAGTACAACGGTCTGATTTGTCTAATCTTAGCAATTTCTTCTTAGCTAGCTACATAGTCGTCGTTGTATCAAAGAGGGCGTAATTATCGTATTTCGTCGTCTCCTATCTGCCCAACACGTTCACCGTCTACCGTAGCACTGTAGTAACTATCACACTCAACTGAACGACTTGATTAGTGTAGTGTTAGCTAGCTACATAGTTGTCTTTGCTGTCTTCGTATCCAAGATAATTGTGTAGTTTAGAGTGTGGAGTCTTAGAGTGATAATTGCGTTATTATCGTATTTCGTCGTCCTCCTATCTGCCTAGCAGCTAGCCAGCTAGCATACGTTCACCGGCTACCGTAGCACTGTAGTAACTATCACACTCAACTGAACGACTTGATTAGTGTAGTATTAGCTAGCTACATAGTTGTCTTTGCTGTCTTCGTATCCAAGCTAATTGTGTAGTTAGAGTGTGTAGTCTTAGAGTGATTATCTTAATTTACCGAGGTTAGCTAGCCAGCTATTTTGTCGTCCTTAACGTAGGAGACACTCCTAGCTAGCCAATAGCCAGCCAACGCCTACTGAATAGAACTTTCGCATTCCGTCGATTCCGCTTCGCTCCACAGGTAGTATCACATTTTCATTTCATTTCATTACAGTCCCAACGGTGTGATTTGTTTGATCGTAGCTAGCTACATAGCTAGCTACATAGCCGTCTTTGTTTCAAAGATAATTGTGTAGTCTAGAGCGATTTTCTAGGTTAGCTAGCCAGCTATTGTCGTTCTCCTAACGCAACGTAACGTAACCAACACTGCTAGCTAGCCAGCTAGCCCAGAAAAGCAGCATTGTAGAAACTTCACACTCAACGGAACGACTTGATTAGGGTAGTGTCAACAACGCAGCTAGCCTACATCAGCAGTACTGTATCATTTAATCATTTTAGTCAATTAGATTCTTGCTATGTAAGCTTAACTTTCTGAACATTCGAGACGTGTAGTCCACTTGTCATTCCAGTCTCCTCTGCATTAGCGTAGCCTCTTCTCTAGCCTGTCAACTATGTGTCTGTCTATCCCTGTTCTCTCCTCTCTGCACAGACCATACAAACGCTCCACACCGCATGGCCGCGGCCACCCTAATCTGGTGGTCCCAGCGCGCACGACCTACGTGGAGTTCCAGGTCTCCGGTAGCCTCTGGAACTGCCGATCTGCGGCCAACAAGGCAGAGTTCATCTCAGCCTATGCCTCTCTCCAATCCCTCGACTTCTTGGCTCTGACGGAAACATGGATCACCACAGACAACACCGCTACTCCTACTGCTCTCTCTTCGTCCGCCCACGTGCTCTCGCACACCCCGAGAGCTTCTGGTCAGCGGGGTGGTGGCACCGGGATCCTCATCTCTCCCAAGTGGTCATTCTCTCTTTCTCCCCTTACCCATCTGTCTATCGCCTCCTTTGAATTCCATGCTGTCACAGTTACCAGCCCTTTCAAGCTTAACATCCTTATCATTTAACGCCCTCCAGGTTCCCTCGGAGAGTTCATCAATGAGCTTGATGCCTTGATAAGCTCCTTTCCTGAGGACGGCTCACCTCTCACAGTTCTGGGCGACTTTAACCTCCCCACGTCTACCTTTGACTCATTCCTCTCTGCCTCCTTCTTTCCACTCCTCTCCTCAGTTTGACCTCACCCTCTCACCTTCCCCCTACTCACAAGGCAGGCAATACGCTCGACCTCATCTTTACTGGATGCTGTTCCTCCACTAACCTCATTGCAACTCCCCTCCAAGTCTCCGACCACTACCTTGTATCCTTTTCCCTCTCGCTCTCATCCAACACTTCCCACACTGCCCCTACGGATGGTATCGCCGTCCCAACCTTCGCTCTCTCTCCCCGCTACTCTCTCCTCTTCCATCCTATCATCTCTTCCCTCTGCTCAAACCTTCTCCAACCTATCTCCTGATTCTGCCTCCTCAACCCTCCTCTCCTCCCTTTCTGCATCTTTGACTCTCTATGTCCCCTATCCTCCAGGCCGGCTCGGTCCTCCCTCCCGCCTCCGTGGCTCGACGACTCATTGCGAGCTCACAGAACAGGGCTCCGGGCAGCCGAGCGGAAATGGAGGAAAACGCCTCCCTACGGACCTGGCATCCTTTCACTCCCTCCTCTCTACATTTTCCTCCTCTGTCTCTGCTGCTAAAGCCACTTTCTACCACTCTAAATTCCAAGCATCTGCCTCTAACCCTAGGAAGCTCTTTGCCACCTTCTCCTCCCTCTTGAATCCTCCTCCCCTCCCCCCCTCCTCCCTCTCTGCAGATGACTTCGTCAACCATTTTGAAAAGAAGGTCGACGACATCCGATCCTCGTTTGCTAAGTCAAACGACACCGCTGGTTCTGCTCACACTGCCCTACCCTGTGCTCTGACCTCTTTCTCCCCTCTCTCTCCAGATGACATCTCCCTGTCTTGTGACGGCAGTATCGCCCAACAACCTGCCCGCTTGACCCTATCCCCTCCTCTCTTCTCCAGACCATCTCCGTGACCTTCTCCCTTACCTCACCTCGCTCATCAACTCATCCCTGACCGCTGGCTACGTCCCTCCCGTCTTCAAGAGAGCGAGAGTTGCACCCCCTTCTGAAAAAAACCTACACTGATCCCTCCGATGTCAACAACTACAGACCAGTATCCCTTCTTTTCTTTTCTCTCCAAAACTCTTGAACGTGTCCTTTACCTTGGCCAGCTCTCCCGCTATCTCTCTCAGAATGACCTTCTTGATCCAAATCAGTCAGGTTTCAAGACTAGTCATTCAACTGAGACTGCTCTTCTCTGTATCACGGAGGCGCTCCGCACTGCTAAAGCTAACTCTCTCTCCTCTGCTCTCATCCTTCTAGACCTATCGGCTGCCTTCACTGTGAACCATCAGATCCTCCTCTCCACCCTCTCCGAGTTGGGCATCTCCGGCGCGGCCCACGCTTGGATTGCGTCCTACCTGACAGGTCGCTCCTACCAGGTGGCGTGGCAGAATCTGTCTCCTCACCACGTGCTCTCACCACTGGTGTCCCCAGGGCTCTGTTCTAGGCCCTCTCCTATTCTCGCTATACACCAAGTCACTTGGCTCTGTCATAACCTCACATGGTCTCTCCTATCATTGCTATGCAGACGACACACAATTAATCTTCTCCTTTCCCCCTTCTGCTCCACCAGGTGGCGAATCGCATCTCTGCATGTCTGGCAGACATATCAGTGTGGATGACGGATCATCACCTCAAGCTGAACCTCGGCAAGACGGAGCTGCTCTTCCTCCCGGGGAAGGACTGCCTAGCTCCATGATCTCGCCATCATGTTGACAACTCCACTGTGTCCTCGCCCCAGAGCGCTAAGAACCTTGGCGTGATCCTGGACAACACCCTGTCGTTCTCAAATAACATCAAGGCGGTGGCCCGTTCCTGTAGGTTCATGCTCTACAACATCCGGCAGAGTACGACCCTGCCTCACAGGAATCTGGCGCAGGTCCTAATCCAGGCACTTGTCATCTCCCGTCTGGATTACTGCAACTCACTGGCTGGGCTCCCTGCCTGTGCCATTAAACCCCTACAACTCATCCAGAACGCCGCAGCCCGTCTGGTGTTCAACCTTCCCAAGTTCTCTCACGATCTCACCCCGTCACTCCTCCACTCTCTCCACTGGCTTCCAGTTGAAGCTCGCATCCGCTACAAGACCATGGTGCTTCACGGAGCTGTGAGGGGAACGGCACCTCAGTACCTCCAGGCTCTGATCAGGCCCTACACCCAAACAAGGGCACTGCGTTCATCCACCTCTGGCCTGCTCGCCTCCCTACCACTGAGGAAGTACAGTTCCCGCTCAGCCCAGTCAAAACTGTTCGCTGCTCTGGCCCCCAATGGTGGAACAAACTCCCTCACGACGCCAGGACAGCGGAGTCAATCACCACCTTCCGGAGACACCTGAAACCCCACCTCTTTAAGGAATACCTAGGATAGGATAAAGTAATCCTTCTCACCCCCCTTAAAAGACCTAGATGCACTATTGTAAAGTGGCTGTTCCACTGGATGTCATAAGGTGAAAGCACCAATTTGTAAGTCGCTCTGGATAAGAGCGTCTGCTAAATTACTTAAATGTAAATGTAAATGTACTGGCAGGCAGCAACCTCAGAGTTCACAAACAGGGTGGATCAGAGAAAGAGAGAGGGGGGGATAAAGGTTGTGGAGAGAGAGAAGGCTGTCGAACTTCATAAGGATAATTGGAGTTCTGCAGTGGAATTAATTGGTAAACTCTTGCAGATGATATTAAGCAATTCAAATAATGAAGGTTTCTCTCACAGTAAGAGATGAGGATCAGGATGATGATCTTGCAGGTGTAGGACCTGAGTCCTCTCGGTTGGGTGGAGTGTGTGTGTGTGTGTGTGTGTGTGCTTGCGCTTGAGCGTGTTCCTACTCAGGAAATGTCTAATTGAGTGTAGTGCTGTGTTCTGGAACAACAAACAACACTATGTGCCATATGTGCTGGGTCTCCAGGTCGTCACACACACACACACACACACACACACACACACACACACACACACACACACACACACACACACACACACACACACACACCACAGGAGTAGTGGCAGGCACCCTCAAGACTCAATAAGTAGCGAGAGAGTCAGTGGAGACGTTTTAAGAATTCTGCAGAGGCAATACTCAGAATATCAGAAGAGATGAGGTGTCTATTTGTCTGTCCGTCTTTCTGTCTGCTTGTCTGTCTGCCTGTCTGCCTTCCCTCCTCCTCCCTGTAATTAGCCCAGTGTTGTCTCTACAGCCTGCTTATCATCCTGCTCTATTCTAATGCATGTGGATGGGATGCCCCCCTCATGTGGATAACATGAGAAACGTTACCGATTTGATACAAACAGCCGAGGAGAGTTGGCTTATGTTTTACTTAGTGCTTCTACGCAGTTAAAATCACTGTTGCTTTAGCACTGACATGGTGACAGGACCATTACAGTGTATGAGGCTGCTGGAGTGCCAGGTTGTAGAGTAATGTTTTAAAGGCTGCATTTACAGCTATGTTTTAGCAGCTGATCTAAAGGCTGTATCTCAGTGGAACTTCCGTGGGAATTGGTTCTTCTGGGGGCTTTGAAGGCTTCTTAGAGACCTAATACCATTATCCAGCTAGACCTCCAGCAGTGTAACTCCTCTGAAGTCTACAGTTCACACACGTGCGCACATTCATACATGCACACATGCACACACACACACACACACACACACACACACACACACACACTCACAAGATGTCGCCTGACGCAGAAGGAGCAACATTTTACGAGTTCCAACCCAACTTTACTATATAGTGACTTTTATCATGTTTATCTTTACTTTTTGGTACAGAAAGTTCATACAAGTATCACATTGAGCACCAAGCACTTCTGGACACTTCTGGACATCAGATAGACAGTTACTAACCTCCATTTTGACTTCAAATACAACTTCAACTCCGATTCAGCTGCTCCATTGCTCATACCGGACCCTATTCCTTTGTTCCATTGGCTACCAAAACTCCACAGGCGTAGATGAGGGAGACGAGGTGGAGTCCTGGTGAAGTTGAGGCGAAGAGAAAACCGAACGGCGCTCCACTCCATTCTATTGGCGAATGTCCAGTCACTGGAGAATAAGATGGATGAGCTTTGTTCATGTTTCATGTGACATTTTGAATGACATGCAAATGTTTTGTTGTTGCCAGGACTTATGGTGTCACTGTGTCTATCTCGACTCTTAAACCTCAACTATACATGTGAAGCTGCAAGAAAAACACATTTCAATTTATATCAAACCATTTTGAAATGTTTACCCTGAAGTCACCGACATAACACATGCGCAGACCGACACAACACACACACACACACACACACACACACACACACACACACACATACACACACATACACACACACACACACACACTCATCATTTGCTGCTGCTGCGCAGTTATTTTTTTATTCTTATCTATCCTGATGCCTAGTCACTTTACCCTGCCTTCATGTACATACAGTATCTACCTCAAATACCTTATCTATCCTGATGCCTAGTCACTTTACCCTGCCTTCATGTACATACAGTATCTACCTCAAATACCTTATCTATCCTGATGCCTAGTCACTTTACCCTGCCTTCATGTACATACAGTATCTACCTCAAATACCTTATCTATCCTGATGCCTAGTCACTTTACCCTGCCTTCATGTACATACAGTATCTACCTCAAATACCTTATCTATCCTGATGCCTAGTCACTTTACCCTGCCTTCATGTACATACAGTATCTACCTCAAATACCTTATCTATCCTGATGCCTAGTCACTTTACCCTGCCTTCATGTACATACAGTATCTACCTCAAATACCTTATCTATCCTGATGCCTAGTCACTTTACCCTGCCTTCATGTACATACAGTATCTACCTCAAATACCTTATCTATCCTGATGCCTAGTCACTTTACCCTGCCTTCATGTACATACAGTATCTACCTCAAATACCTTATCTATCCTGATGCCTAGTCACTTTACCCTGCCTTCATGTACATACAGTATCTACCTCAAATACCTTATCTATCCTGATGCCTAGTCACTTTACCCTGCCTTCATGTACATACAGTATCTACCTCAAATACCTTATCTATCCTGATGCCTAGTCACTTTACCCTGCCTTCATGTACATACAGTATCTACCTCAAATACCTTATCTATCCTGATGCCTAGTCACTTTACCCTGCCTTCATGTACATACAGTATCTACCTCAAATACCTTATCTATCCTGATGCCTAGTCACTTTACCCTGCCTTCATTGATCTGGTACTGGTACTCCCTGTATATAGCTCCACATTGTTCTGGTACTGGTACTCCTTGTATATAGCTCCACATTGATCTGGTACTGGTACTCCCTGTATATAGCTCCACATTGTTCTGGTACTGGTACTCCCTGTATGTAGCTCCACATTGATCTGGTACTGGTACTCCCTGTATATAGCTCCACATTAATCTGGTACTGGTGCTCCCTGTATATAGCTCCACATTGATCTGGTACTGGTACTCCCTCTATATAGCTCCACATTGATCTGGTACTGGTACTCCCTGTATATAGCTCCACATTGGTCTGTTACTTGTACTACCTGTATATAGCTCCACATTGGTCTGGTACTGGTACTCCCTGTATATAGCTCCACATTGTTCTGGTACTCCCTGTATATAGCTCCACATTGATCTGGTACTGGTGCTCCCTGTATATAGCTCCACATTGATCTGGTGCTGGTACTCCCTGTATATAGCTCCACATTGATCTGGTACTGCTACTCCCTGTATATAGCTCCACATTGATCTGGTACTGCTACTCCCTGTATATAGCTCCACATTGATCTGGTACTGGTACTCCATGTATATAGCTCCACATTGATCTGGTACTGGTACTCCCTGTATATAGCTCCACATTGATTTGGTGCTGGTACTCCCTGTATATAGCTCCACATTGATCTGGTACTGGTACTCCCTGTATATAGATCCACATTGATCTGGTACTGGTACTCCCTGTATATAGCTCCACATTGATCTGGTACTGGTACTCCCTGTATATAGCTCCACATTGATCTGGTACTGGTACTCCCTGTATATAGCTCCACATTGTTCTGGTACTCCCTGTATATAGCTCCACATTGATCTGGTACTGGTACTCCCTGTATATAGCTCCACATTGATCTGTTACTGGTACTCCCTGTATATAGCTCCACATTGATCTGGTACTGGTACTCCCTGTATATAGCTCCACATTGATCTGGTACTGGTACTCCCTGTATATAGCTCCACATTGGTCTGGTACTGGTACTCCCTGTATATAGCTCCACATTGGTCTGGTACTGGTACTCCCTGTATATAGCTCCACATTGATCTGGTGCTGGTACTCCCTGTATATAGCTCCACATTGATCTGGTGCTGGTACTCCCTGTATATAGCTCCACGTTGATCTGTTACTGGTACTTCCTGTATATAGCTCCACATTGATCTGGTACTGGTACTCCCTGTATATAGCTCCACATTGATTTGGTACTGGTAATCCCTGTACATAGCTCCACATTGATCTGGTGCTGGTACTCCCTGTATATAGCTCCACATTGATCTGGTACTGGTCCTCCCTGTATATAGCGCCACATTGATCTGGTGCTGGTACTCCCTGTATATAGCTCCACATTGATCTGGTACTGCTACTCCCTGTATATAGCTCCACATTGTTCTGGTACTCCCTGTATATAGCTCCACATTGATTTGGTACTGGTACTCCCTGTACATAGCTCCACATTGATCTGGTTCTGGTACTCCCTGTATATAGCTCCACATTAATCTGGTACTGGTACTCCCTGTATATAGCTCCACATTGATCTGGTGCTGGTACTACTTGTATATAGCTCCACATTGATCTGGTACTGGTACTCCCTGTATATAGCTCCACATTGATCTGGTACTCCCTGTATATAGCTCCACATTGATCTGGTACTGGTACTCCCTGTATATAGCTCCACATTAATCTGGTACTGGTACTCCCTGTATATAGCTCCACATTGATCTGGTGCTGGTACTCCTTGTATATAGCTCCACATTGATATGGTACTGGTACTCCCTGTATATAGCTCCACATTGTTCTTGTACTCCCTGTATATAGCTCCACATTGATCTGGTGCTGGTACTCCCTGTATATAGCTCCACATTGATCTGGTACTGGTCCTCCCTGTATATAGCGCCACATTGATCTGGTGCTGGTACTCCCTGTATATAGCTCCACATTGATCTGGTACTGCTACTCCCTGTATATAGCTCCACATTGTTCTGGTACTCCCTGTATATAGCTCCACATTGATTTGGTACTGGTACTCCCTGTACATAGCTCCACATTGATCTGGTTCTGGTACTCCCTGTATATAGCTCCACATTAATCTGGTACTGGTACTCCCTGTATATAGCTCCACATTGATCTGGTGCTGGTACTCCTTGTATATAGCTCCACATTGATCTGGTACTGGTACTCCCTGTATATAGCTCCACATTGATCTGGTACTCCCTGTATATAGCTCCACATTGATCTGGTACTGGTACTCCCTGTATATAGCTCCACATTGATCTGGTACTGGTACTCCCTGTATATAGCTCCACATTGATCTGGTACTGGTACTCCCTGTATATAGCTCCACATTGTTCTGGTACTCCCTGTATATAGCTCCACATTGATCTGGTACTGGTACTCCCTGTATATAGCTCCACATTGATCTGGTACTGGTACTCCCTGTATATAGCTCCACATTGATCTGTTACTGGTACTCCCTGTATATAGCTCCACATTGATCTGGTACTGGTACTCCCTGTATATAGCTCCACATTGATCTGGTACTGGTACTCCCTGTATATAGCTCCACATTGTTCTGGTACTCCCTGTATATAGCTCCACATTGATCTGGTACTGGTACTCCCTGTATATAGCTCCACATTGATCTGGTACTGGTACTCCCTGTATATAGATCCACATTGTTCTGGTACTCCCTGTATATAGCTCCACATTGATCTGGTACTGGTACTCCCTGTATATAGCTCCACATTGGTCTGGTACTGGTACTCCCTGTATATAGCTCCACATTGATCTGGTACTGGTACGCCCTGTATATAGCTCCACATTGATCTGGTACTGGTACTCCCTGTATATAGCTCCACATTGATCTGGTACTGGTACTCCCTGTATATAGCTCCACATTGATCTGGTACTGGTACTCCTGTATATAGCTCCACATTGTTCTGGTACTCCCTGTATATAGCTCCACATTGATCTGGTACTCCCTGTATATAGCTCCACATTGATCTGGTACTCCCTGTATATAGCTCCACATTGATCTGGTACTGGTACCCCCTGTATATAGCTCCACATTGATCTGTTACGGCTACTCCCTGTATATAGATCCACATTGATCTGGTACTGGTACTCCCTGTATATAGCTCCACATTAATCTGGTACTGGTACTCCCTGTATATAGCTCCACATTGTTCTGGTACTCCCTGTATATAGCTCCACATTGTTCTGGTACTCCCTGTATATAGCTCCACATTGATCTGGTACTGGTACTCCCTGTATATAGCTCCACATTGATCTGTTACTGGTACTCCCTGTATATAGCTCCACATTGATCTGTTACTGGTACTCCCTGTATATAGCTCCACATTGATCTGGTACTGGTACTCCCTGTATATAGCTCCACATTGATTTGGTACTGGTACTCCCTGTACATAGCTCCACATTGATCTGGTGCTGGTACTCCCTGTATATAGCTCCACATTGATCTGGTACTGGTACTCCCTGTATATAGCTCCACATTGATTTGGTACTGGTACTCCCTGTACATAGCTCCACATTGATCTGGTGCTGGTACTCCCTGTATATAGCTCCACATTGATCTGGTACTGGTACTCCCTGTATATAGCTCCACATTGTTCTGGTACTCCCTGTATATAGCTCCACATTGATCTGTTACTGGTACTCCCTGTATATAGCTCCACATTGTTCTGGTACTCCCTGTATATAGCTCCACATTGATCTGTTACTGGTACTCCCTGTATATAGCTCCACATTGATCTGGTACTGGTACTCCCTGTATATAGCTCCACATTGATCTGGTACTGGTACTCCCTGTATATAGCTCCACATTGGTCTGGTACTGGTACTCTCTGTATATAGCTCCACATTGATCTGGTACTGGTACTCCCTGTATATAGCTCCACATTGATCTGGTACTGGTACTCCCTGTATATAGCTCCACATTGATCTGGTACTGGTACTCCCTGTATATAGCTCCACATTGATCTGGTACTGGTACTCCCTGTATATAGCTCCACATTGTTCTGGTACTCCCTGTATATAGCTCCACATTGATCTGGTACTGGTACCCCCTGTATATAGCTCCACATTGATCTGTTACTGGTACTCCCTGTATATAGATCCACATTGATCTGGTACTGGTACTCCCTGTATATAGCTCCACATTGATCTGGTACTGGTACTCCCTGTATATAGCTCCACATTGGTCTGGTACTGGTACTCCCTGTATATAGCTCCACATTGATCTGGTGCTGGTACTCCCTGTATATAGCTCCACATTGATCTGGTGCTGGTACTCCCTGTATATAGCTCCACATTGATCTGTTACTGGTACTTCCTGTATATAGCTCCACATTGATCTGGTACTGGTACTCCCTGTATATAGCTCCACATTGATTTGGTACTGGTAATCCCTGTACATAGCTCCACATTGATCTGGTGCTGGTACTCCCTGTATATAGCTCCACATTGATCTGGTACTGGTCCTCCCTGTATATAGCTCCACATTGATCTGGTGCTGGTACTCCTGTATATAGCTCCACATTGATCTGGTACTGGTACTCCTGTATATAGATCCACATTGATCTGGTACTGGTACTCCCTGTATATAGCTCCACATTGATCTGGTACTGGTACTCCCTGTATATAGCTCCACATTGATCTGGTACTGGTACTCCCTGTATATAGCTCCACATTGTTCTGGTACTCCCTTTATATAGCTCCACATTGATCTGGTACTGGTACTCCTGTATATAGCTCCACATTGATCTGTTACTGGTACTCCCTGTATATAGCTCCACATTGATCTGGTACTGGTACTCCTGTATATAGCTCCACATTGATCTGGTACTGGTACTCCTGTATATAGCTCCACATTGGTCTGGTACTGGTACTCCCTGTATATAGCTCCACATTGATCTGGTACTGGTACTCCCTGTATATAGCTCCACATTGATCTGGTGCTGGTACTCCCTGTATATAGCTCCACATTGATCTGGTGCTGGTACTCCCTGTATATAGCTCCACATTGATCTGGTACTGGTACTTCCTGTATATAGCTCCACATTGATCTGGTACTGGTACTCCTGTATATAGCTCCACATTGATCTGGTACTGGTACTCCCTGTACATAGCTCCACATTGATCTGGTGCTGGTACTCCCTGTATATAGCTCCACATTGATCTGGTACTGGTCCTCCCTGTATATAGCTCCACATTGATCTGGTGCTGGTACTCCTGTATATAGCTCCACATTGATCTGGTACTGTACTCCCTGTATATAGCTCCACATTGTTCTGGTACTCCTGTATATAGCTCCACATTGATTTGGTACTGGTACTCCCTGTACATAGCTCCACATTGATCTGGTTCTGGTACTCCTGTATATAGCTCCACATTAATCTGGTACTGGTACTCCTGTATATAGCTCCACATTGATCTGGTGCTGGTACTACTTGTATATAGCTCCACATTGATCTGGTACTGGTACTCCCTGTATATAGCTCCACATTGATCTGGTACTCCCTGTATATAGCTCCACATTGATCTGGTACTGGTACTCCCTGTATATAGCTCCACATTAATCTGGTACTGGTACTCCTGTATATAGCTCCACATTGATCTGGTGCTGGTACTCCCTGTATATAGCTCCACATTGATATGGTACTGGTACTCCCTGTATATAGCTCCACATTGTTCTTGTACTCCTGTATATAGCTCCACATTGATCTGGTGCTGGTACTCCTGTATATAGCTCCACATTGATCTGGTACTGGTCCTCCCTGTATATAGCGCCACATTGATCTGGTGCTGGTACTCCCTGTATATAGCTCCACATTGATCTGGTACTGCTACTCCTGTATATAGCTCCACATTGTTCTGGTACTCCCTGTATATAGCTCCACATTGATTTGGTACTGGTACATTCCTGTACATAGCTCCACATTGATCTGGTTCTGGTACTCCTGTATATAGCTCCACATTAATCTGGTACTGGTACTCCTGTATATAGCTCCACATTGATCTGGTGCTGGTACTCCTTGTATATAGCTCCACATTGATCTGGTACTGGTACTCCTGTATATAGCTCCACATTGATCTGGTACTCCCTGTATATAGCTCCACATTGATCTGGTACTGGTACTCCCTGTATATAGCTCCACATTGATCTGGTACTGGTACTCCTGTATATAGCTCCACATTGATCTGGTACTGGTACTCCCTGTATATAGCTCCACATCTGTTCTGGTACCCCTGTATATAGCTCCACATTGATCTGGTACTGGTACTCCCTGTATATAGCTCCACATTGATCTGGTACTGGTACTCCCTGTATATAGCTCCACATTGATCTGTTACTGGTACTCCCTGTATATAGCTCCACATTGATCTGGTACTGGTACTCCCTGTATATAGCTCCACATTGATCTGGTACTGGTACTCCCTGTATATAGCTCCACATTGTTCTGGTACTCCCTGTATATAGCTCCACATTGATCTGGTACTGGTACTCCCTGTATATAGCTCCACATTGATCTGGTACTGGTACTCCCTGTATATAGATCCACATTGTTCTGGTACTCCCTGTATATAGCTCCACATTGATCTGGTACTGGTACTCCCTGTATATAGCTCCACATTGGTCTGGTACTGGTACTCCCTGTATATAGCTCCACATTGATCTGGTACTGGTACGCCCTGTATATAGCTCCACATTGATCTGGTACTGGTACTCCCTGTATATAGCTCCACATTGATCTGGTACTGGTACTCCCTGTATATAGCTCCACATTGATCTGGTACTGGTACTCCCTGTATATAGCTCCACATTGTTCTGGTACTCCCTGTATATAGCTCCACATTGATCTGGTACTCCCTGTATATAGCTCCACATTGATCTGGTACTCCCTGTATATAGCTCCACATTGATCTGGTACTGGTACCCCCTGTATATAGCTCCACATTGATCTGTTACGGGTACTCCCTGTATATAGATCCACATTGATCTGGTACTGGTACTCCCTGTATATAGCTCCACATTAATCTGGTACTGGTACTCCCTGTATATAGCTCCACATTGTTCTGGTACTCCCTGTATATAGCTCCACATTGTTCTGGTACTCCCTGTATATAGCTCCACATTGATCTGGTACTGGTACTCCCTGTATATAGCTCCACATTGATCTGTTACTGGTACTCCCTGTATATAGCTCCACATTGATCTGTTACTGGTACTCCCTGTATATAGCTCCACATTGATCTGGTACTGGTACTCCCTGTATATAGCTCCACATTGATTTGGTACTGGTACTCCCTGTACATAGCTCCACATTGATCTGGTGCTGGTACTCCCTGTATATAGCTCCACATTGATCTGGTACTGGTACTCCCTGTATATAGCTCCACATTGATTTGGTACTGGTACTCCCTGTACATAGCTCCACATTGATCTGGTGCTGGTACTCCCTGTATATAGCTCCACATTGATCTGGTACTGGTACTCCCTGTATATAGCTCCACATTGTTCTGGTACTCCCTGTATATAGCTCCACATTGATCTGTTACTGGTACTCCCTGTATATAGCTCCACATTGTTCTGGTACTCCCTGTATATAGCTCCACATTGATCTGTTACTGGTACTCCCTGTATATAGCTCCACATTGATCTGGTACTGGTACTCCCTGTATATAGCTCCACATTGATCTGGTACTGGTACTCCCTGTATATAGCTCCACATTGGTCTGGTACTGGTACTCTCTGTATATAGCTCCACATTGATCTGGTACTGGTACTCCCTGTATATAGCTCCACATTGATCTGGTACTGGTACTCCCTGTATATAGCTCCACATTGATCTGGTACTGGTACTCCCTGTATATAGCTCCACATTGATCTGGTACTGGTACTCCCTGTATATAGCTCCACATTGTTCTGGTACTCCCTGTATATAGCTCCACATTGATCTGGTACTGGTACCCCCTGTATATAGCTCCACATTGATCTGTTACTGGTACTCCCTGTATATAGATCCACATTGATCTGGTACTGGTACTCCCTGTATATAGCTCCACATTGATCTGGTACTGGTACTCCCTGTATATAGCTCCACATTGGTCTGGTACTGGTACTCCCTGTATATAGCTCCACATTGATCTGGTGCTGGTACTCCCTGTATATAGCTCCACATTGATCTGGTGCTGGTACTCCCTGTATATAGCTCCACATTGATCTGTTACTGGTACTTCCTGTATATAGCTCCACATTGATCTGGTACTGGTACTCCCTGTATATAGCTCCACATTGATTTGGTACTGGTAATCCCTGTACATAGCTCCACATTGATCTGGTGCTGGTACTCCCTGTATATAGCTCCACATTGATCTGGTACTGGTCCTCCCTGTATATAGCGCCACATTGATCTGGTGCTGGTACTCCCTGTATATAGCTCCACATTGATCTGGTACTGCTACTCCCTGTATATAGCTCCACATTGTTCTGGTACTCCCTGTATATAGCTCCACATTGATTTGGTACTGGTACTCCCTGTACATAGCTCCACATTGATCTGGTTCTGGTACTCCCTGTATATAGCTCCACATTAATCTGGTACTGGTACTCCCTGTATATAGCTCCACATTGATCTGGTGCTGGTACTCCTTGTATATAGCTCCACATTGATCTGGTACTGGTACTCCCTGTATATAGCTCCACATTGATCTGGTACTCCCTGTATATAGCTCCACATTGATCTGGTACTGGTACTCCCTGTATATAGCTCCACATTAATCTGGTACTGGTACTCCCTGTATATAGCTCCACATTGATCTGGTGCTGGTACTCCTTGTATATAGCTCCACATTGATATGGTACTGGTACTCCCTGTATATAGCTCCACATTGTTCTTGTACTCCCTGTATATAGCTCCACATTGATCTGGTACTGGTACTCCCTGTATATAGCTCCACATTGATCTGGTACTGGTACTCCCTGTAAATAGCTCCACATTGATCTGGTGCTGGTACTCCCTGTATATAGCTCCACATTGATCTGGTACTGGTACTCCCTGTATATAGCTCCACATTGTTCTGGTGCTGGTACTCCCTGTATATAGCTCCACATTGATATGGTACTGGTACTCCCTGTATATAGCTCCACATTGTTCTGGTACTGGTACTCCCTGTATACAGCTCCACATTGATCTGGTACTGGTACTCCCTGTATATAGCTCCACATTGATCTGGTACTGGTACTCCCTGTATATAGCTCCACATTGTTCTGGTACTCCCTGTATATAGCTCCACATTGATCTGGTGCTGGTACTCCCTGTATATAGCTCCACATTGATCTGGTACTGGTACTCCCTGTATATAGCTCCACATTGTTCTGGTACTCCCTGTATATAGCTCCACATTGATCTGGTACTGGTACACCCTGTATATAGCTCCACATTGATCTGGTGCTGGTACTCCCTGTATATACTGTAGCTCCATGGATTTTATTTTATTCCTCACGTACCTATTTTATTTGTATTTGTAACTGCATTGTTGGGAAGGGCTCATAAGTAAGCATTTCACGGCAACATCTACACCAGGTGTATTGGTTTTATTTGACTTTACCTGCTATTCTCTGCTGCACAGGATGGGAGAGACAGAGGGTCAAACAGGGGTTGGTGATGGGGGGGTTTGTGTGTGTCTTGGGGGGGTGGTGGTGATGGGGGTGTTTGTGTGTGTCTTGGGGGGGTTTGGTGATGGGGGTGTTTGTGTGTGTCTTGGGAGGGGGGGTTGGTGATGGTTGGTGTTTGTGTGTGTCTTGGGGGTTGGAGATTCAACAGTTTCTGTTTAAGATTCAGTCTATAGGCAGTGGTTGCAGAAACAGTGAAAAGTGAGTCGCAACTTCTCACACTTTATACAGCATAGACCTTTTCTGAGTCTCTTTTTCACGGCCCACTCGATCATTCTCTCCTCTATAGTGTAAGGGCAGAGGGAGGTCAGACTAATTGTCTATGACCAGTCCAGTACATGGCCAATGCCAGAGCTATCAGATAGGAAAATTAAAGGCTGTTCTTCAAAATGACCAAGACTTAATTAGGTTCAATCTACTGCATCAGATAACCTTGACTCACTTATGTATTACACTACACCTCCTTTCATTGGATGCAGCTCTTCTTTAATCATGTCAGCACTGAGTTTCTACTCAGTCTTCTACACCCACACCCCACCCCACCATTGTACCACAGCAGATGAACCCAGAAATGAGGTGAAGCAGCGAGGTGTAACTCATTGGGTATAATTGTATTTTCTCAGTAAATTGCCCAGAGGAGAAGAGCAGTCGTTGGTGGGGGATTAATTCAGTCTAAACTGATTTTACCCCACTGCATTTCAGCAGTTGATTAATCATTGCCTATCAGCTCTTGATTTTATATATCCATTACGTCTTAATATGATTGCCCTGGTTTAGAGAAGTTCCCTAGATTACAATACTAATCCATTGCAACATGGTGGAGAGGGAGAGGTACAGAGAGGGAGGGGAGAGGAACAGAGGGGGGAGGAACAGAGAGGGGGGAGAGAGGGAGAGGAACAGAGAGGGAGAGGAACAGAGAGGGAGGGGAGAGGGAGAGGAACAGAGAGGGAGAGGAACAGAGATGGAGGAGAGATGGAAAGGTAACAGAGAGGGACAGAGAGAGAGAGGAACAGAGAGGGAGGAGAGATGGAAAGGTAACAGAGAGGGACAGAGAGGGAGAGGAACAGAGAGGGAGGAGAGATGGAGAGGAACAGAGAGGGAGGCGAGAGGGAGAGGGACAGAGAGGGAGAGGAACAGAGAGGGAGGAGAGATGGAGAGGAACAGAGAGGGAGAGGTACAGAGAGGGAGGAGAGATGGAGAGGAACAGAGAGGGAGAGGCACAGAGAGGGAGGAGAGATGGAGAGGAACAGAGAGGGAGGAGAGATGGAGAGGAACAGAGAGGGAGAGGGACCGAGAGGGAGGAGAGATGGAGAGGAACAGAGAGGGAGGAGAGAGGGAGAGGAACAGAGAGGGAGGAGAGAGGGAGAGGAACAGAGAGGGAGAGGAACAGAGAGGGAGGAGAGAGGGAGAGGAACAGAGAGGGAGAGGAACAGAGAGGGAGAGGAACAGAGAGGGAGGAGAGATGGAGAGGAACAGAGAGGGAGAGGAACAGAGAGGGAAGAGAGATGGAGAGGTAACCGAGAGGGAGGAGAGATGAAGAGGGACAGAGAGGGAGGAGAGAGGGAGAGGAACAGGGAGGGAGGAGATATGGAGAGGAACAAAGAAGTAGGAGAGATGGAGAGGAACAGAGAGGGAGGAGAGAGGGAGAGGAACAGAGAGGGAGGGGAGATGGAGAGGAACAGAGAGGGAGGAGAGATGGAGAGGAACAGAGCGGGAGGAGAGAGGGAGAGAAACAGGGAGGGAGGAGATATGGAGAGGAACAAAGAAGTAGGAGAGATGGAGAGAAACAGAGAGGCACAGAGAGGGAGGAGAGAGGGAGATGAACAGAGAGGGAGGAGAGAGGGAGAGGAACAGAGAGGGAGGAGAGAGGGAGAGGAACAGGGAGGGAGGAGATATGGAGAGGAACAAAGAAGTAGGAGAGATGGAGAGGAACAGAGAGGAACAGAGAGGGAGGAGAGAGAGAGAGGAACAGAGAGGGAGGGGAGATGGAGAGGAACAGAGAGGGAGGAGAGATGGAGAGGAACAGAGCGGGAGGAGAGAGGGAGAGAAACAGGGAGGGAGGAGATATGGAGAGGAACAAAGAAGTAGGAGAGATGGAGAGGAACAGAGAGGCACAGAGAGGGAGGAGATAGGGAGATGAACAGAGAGGGAGGAGAGATGGAAAGGTAACAGAGAGGGACAGAGAGGGAGAGGAACAGAGAGGGAGGAGAGATGGAGAGGAACAGAGAGGGAGGAGAGATGGAGAGGAACAGAGCGGGAGGAGAGAGGGAGAGAAACAGGGAGGGAGGAGATATGGAGAGGAACAAAGAAGTAGGAGAGATGGAGAGGAACAGAGAGGCACAGAGAGGGAGGAGATAGGGAGATGAACAGAGAGGGAGGAGAGAGGGAGAGGAACAGAGAGGGAGAGGAACAGAGAGGGAGATGAACAGAGAAGGAGGAGAGAGGGAGAGGGACAGAGAGGGAGAGGAACAGAGAGGGAGAGGCACAGAGAGGGAGGAGAGAGGGAGAGGAACAGAGAGGGAGAGGCATAGAGAGGGAGAGGAACAGAGAGGGAGAGGAACAGAGAGGGAGAGGTAACAGAGAAGGAGGAGAGATGGAGAGGAACAGAGAGGGAGGAGAGATGGAGAGGAACAGGGAGGGGGGAGAGATGGAGAGGAACAGAGAGGGAGGAGAGATGGAGAGGAACAGAGAGGGAGGAGAAATGGAGAGGAACAGAGAGGGAGGAGAGATGGAGAGGTAACCGAGAGGGAGGAGAGATGGAGAGGAACAGAGAGGGAGGAGAGATGGAGAGGAACAGAGAGGGAGAGGAACAGAGAGGGAAGAGAGATGGAGAGGTAACCGAGAGGGAGGAGAGATGGAGAGGGACAGAGAGGGAGGAGAGAGGGAGAGGAACAGGGAGGGAGGAGATATGGAGAGGAACAAAGAAGTAGAAGAGATGGAGAGGAACAGAGATGGAGAGGAACAGAGAGGGAGAGGAACAGAGAGGGAAGAGAGATGGAGAGGTAACCGAGAGGGAGGAGAGATGGAGAGGGACAGAGAGGGAGGAGAGAGGGAGAGGAACAGGGAGGGAGGAGATATGGAGAGGAACAAAGAAGTAGAAGAGATGGAGAGGAACAGAGAGGGAGAGGAACAGACAGGGAGAGGAACAGAGAGGGAGAGGAACAGAGAGGGATGAGAGAGGGAGAGGAACAGAGAGGGGGGGAGAAGAACAGAGAGGGAGGGGAGAGGAACAGAGAGGGAGGAGAGATGGATAGGTAACAGAGAGGGAGGAGAGAGGGAGAGGGACAGAGAGGGAGGGGAGAGGAACAGAGAGGGAGGAGAGATGGATAGGTAACAGAGAGGGAGGAGAGATGGAGAGGGAGGAGAGATGAAGAGGCACAGAGAGGGAGGAGAGATGGAGAGGAACAGAGAGGGAGGAGAGATGGAGAGGGAGGAGAGATGAAGAGGGACAGAGAGGGAGGAGATATGAAGAGGGACAGAGAGGGAGGAGAGATGGAGAGGAACAGAGAAGGAGCAGAGATGGAGAGGGAGGAGAGATGAAGAGGGACAGAGAGGGAGGAGAGATGGAGAGGGACAGAGAGGTAGGAGAGATGGAGAGGGAGGAGAGATGAAGAGGGAGGAGAGATGGAGAGGATCAGAGAGGGAGGAGAGATGGAGAGGAACAGATAGGGAGGAGAGATGGAGAGGGAGGAGAAATGGAGAGGGACAGAGAGGGAGGAGAGATGGAGAGGGACAGAGAGGGAGGAGAAATGGAGAGGGACAGAGAGGGAGGAGAGATGGAGAGGTAACCGAGAGGGAGGAGAGATGGAGAGGAACAGAGAAGGAGAGGGAGGAGAGATGAAGAGGGACAGAGAGGGAGGAGAGATGAAGAGGGACAGAGAGGGAGGAGAGATGGAGAGGAACAGAGAGGGAGGAGAAATGGAGAGGAACAGAGAGGGAGGAGAGATGGAGAGATGGAGAGGAACAGAGAGGGAGGAGAGATGGAGAGGAACAGAGAGGGAGGAGAGATGGAGAGGAACAGAGAGGGAGGAGAGATGGAGAGGGAGGAGAAATGGAGAGGAACAGAGAGGGAGGAGAGATGGAGAGGGAGGAGAAATGGAGAGGAACAGAGAGGGAGGAGAGATGGAGAGATGGAGAGGGACAGAGAGGGAGGAGACATTGAGAGGAACAGAGAGGGAGGAGAATGGAGAGGAACAGAGAGGGAGGAGAGATGGAGAGGGACAGAGAGGGAGGAAAGAGGGAGAGGAACAGAGAGGGAGGAGAGATGGAGAGGGAGGAGAAATGGAGAGGAACAGAGAGGGAGGAGAGATGGAGAGGGACAGAGAGGGAGGAGAAATGGAGAGGAACAGAGAGGGAGGAGAGATGGAGAGGAACAGAGAGGGAGGAGAGAGTGGGGATGAAGATGTGGAGACAGGAAAGGGAGAGGAAGAGAGTAGGGATCGGAAGAGGGGAATAAATGGGAGATAGAGGTGTGGGAGGAATAGCGAGAGAGATTAACACCAGACTCGTACATTTCCTCAGTGAAAACAATATACTAAGCAAATGTCAGACCACATATTCACCCTGCTAACCTTAATTGACAGATAAACAAACCAAAACAAAGGCAAAGTCCTCTCATGCTTTGATATGAGGATCTGCTATACACTTGATTGAAAGTGGTGTTGAGGGAAAAACATACGACATTATAAAATGAATGTACAGTACACAAACAACAAGTGTGCTGTTAAAATAGGCAAAAAACACACATATTTCTTAACACATGGCCGTGGGGTGAGACAGGGATGCAACTTAAGCCCCACCCTCAACATATTTATCAACGAATTGGTGAGGGCACTAGAACAGTCTGCAACACCCGGCCTGGCCCTACTAGAATCTGAAGTTAAATGTCTACTGTTTGCTGATGATCTGGTGCTTCTGTCACCAACCAAGGAGGGCCTAAAGCAACACCTAGATATTCTGCACATATTCTGTCAGACCTGGGCCCTGACAGTAAATCTCAGATAGACCAAAATAAAGGTGTTCCAAAAAAGGTCCAGTCGCCAGGACTACAAATACAAATTCCACCTAGACACCGTTGCCCTAGAGCACACAAAAAACATCAGCCTAAACATCAGCGCCACAATTTACTTCCACAAAGCTGTGAACAATCTGAGAGACAAGGCAAGAAGGGCATTCTATGCCATCAAAAGGAATAATAAAATCGACATACCAATTAGGATCTGGCTAAAAATACTTGAATCAGTTATAGAACCCATTGCCCTTTATGGTTGTGAGGTCTGGGGTCTGCTCACTGCCCACAAAATGAGGTGGAAACTGAGCTGCACACCTAACTTCCTAACCAAATGTATGACCATATTAGAGACACATATTTCCCTCAGATTACACAGAACCACAAAGAATTCGATAACACACTCCCATATCTACTGGGTGAAACACCACAGTTTGCCATCACAGCAGCAAGACGTGTGACCTGTTGCCACAAGAAAAGATCAACCAGTGAAGAACAAACACCATTGTAAATACAACCCATATTTATGCTTATTTATTTTACCTTTTGTATTTGAACCATTTATACATCGTTACAACACTGTAGATATACATAATATTACATCTGTAATGTCTTTATTCTTTTAGAACTTCTGTGACTGTAATGTTTACTGTTCATTTTGTATTGTTTATTTCACTTTTGTATATTATTGACCTCAGTTGCTTTGGCACATTAAAACATATGTTTCCCATGCCAATAAAGCCCCTTGAATTGAATTAGAGAGAGAGAGTTGAGAGGAAGAAGGTTTAAGGGGGATTTCTCTTCTCTAATGCAATCAAATAATATTATTGAGCAAGGATTTGTTTTTGAAATTTCACATTCATTTAAATCCTGTCAAATTTGCAGAGACACGTTTTATCCGGACAGTTAACTGTGTGTTTAGTTATCACAGTTAACTGTGTGTGTGCGTCCACCTTCATGCCCTCTGTGCAGAGGACTGCTGCATGCAGGCTTTTGAATAAATCATTGAAGGTGTTGCTGAATTATTAAGTGAATTACGCTCCACACCTAATTAGTGTACTCCTCGACAGTCTTACATTTAACCGCTGACCAGGGTGCCCCCGACGACCTGCATTTTGGCCTCAGTGACAATCTTATACTTTTTCCTTCTCTCTATCTTCCTTCCTTCCTTCCTTCCTTCCTTCCTTCCTTCCTTCCTTCCTCTCTTCTCAAACTATCCCTTAGTTCTCTTCCCTAGTCTTCCCTGGCGTTTTAAGATGTGCTGTATGGTATTGTTCAGGGCATTAACATTAGATATCCCAGGGAGATGAAAGCAGAGGCACGTGAGATGATCTAAGTGGCTGAAGGATCATGATTATTTACAGTTGGAAATAATGTAATTACATATAATTACTCCTTTTTCAGATGTCATGCATGCAGACAGAGGAAAATGTGTGTTGTTTGACTATGTTGGAGAGGATGTGGTGAAATAGAGAGTAGATGAAGTTTAATGGGTTATATAGGGTGATTGTGTGTGGTGTTCTGGGGAGGCTGTTCACCCAGCCAGGGGTAGGCCTACTGAGGGTGTGTGTGTTCTGGGGAGGCTGTTCACCCATCCAGGGGTAGGCCTACTGAGGGTGTGTGTGTTCTGGGGAGGCTGTTCACCCAGCCAGGGGTAGGCCTACTGAGGGTGTGTGTGTTCTGGGGAGGCTGTTCACCCAGCCAGGGGTAGGCCTACTGAGGGTGTGTGTGTTCTGGGGAGGCTGTTCACCCAGCCAGGGGTGGGCATACTGAGGGTGTGTGTGTTCTGGGGAGGCTGTTCACCCAGCCAGGGGTAGGCCTACTGAGGGTGTGTGTGTTCTGGGGAGGCTGTTCACCCAGCCAGGGGTAGGCCTACTGAGGGTGTGTGTGTTCTGGGGAGGCTGTTCACCCAGCCAGGGGTAGGCCTACTGAGGGTGTGTGTGTTCTGGGGAGCCTGTTCACCCAGCCAGGGGTAGGCCTACTGAGGGTGTGTGTGTTCTGGGGAGGCTGTTCACCCAGCCAGGGGTAGGCTTCTGAGGGTGTGTGTGTTCTTGGGAGGCTGTTCACCCAGCCATGGTTAGGCCTACTGAGGGTGTGTGTGTTCTGGGGAGGCTGTTCACCCAGCCAGGGGTAGGCCTACTGAGGGTGTGTGTGTTCTGGGGAGGCTGTTCACCCAGCCATGGGTAGGCCTACTGAGGGTGTGTGTTTTCTGGGGAGGCTGTTCACCCAGTCAGGGGTAGGCCTACTGAGGGTGTGTGTGTCCTGGGGAGGCTGTTCACCCTGCCAGGGGTAGGCCTACTGAGGGTGTGTGTGTTCTGGGGAGGCTGTTCACCCAGCCAGGGGTAGGCCTACTGAGGGTGTGTGTGTTCTGGGGAGGCTGTTCACCCAGCCATGGGTAGGCCTACTGAGGGTGTGTGTGTTCTGGGGAGGCTGTTCACCCAGCCAGGGGTAGGCCTACTGAGGGTGTGTGTGTTCTGGGGAGGATGTTCACCCAGCCAGGGGTAGGCCTACTGAGGGTGTGTGTGTTCTGGGGAGGCTGTTCACCCAGCCATGGGTAGGCCTACTGAGGGTGTGTGTGTTCTGGGGAGGCTGTTCACCCAGCCAGGGGTAGGCCTACTGAGGGTGTGTGTGTTCTGGGGAGGCTGTTCACCCAGCCAGGGGTAGGCCTACTGAGGGTGTGTGTGTTCTGGGGAGGTTGTTGACCGAGCCAGGGGTAGGCCTACTGAGGGTGTATGTTAGACGTTGACTGATTAATCAGAATGGCCGATTTTTGGGTGCCGATTTAAAAAAAAAAAATTACACCTTTAATTTAATCTTTATTTAACTAAGCAAGTCAGTTAAGAATACATTCTTATTTTCAATGACTGCCTAGGAACGAGGCAGAACGATAGATTTTTACCTTGTCAGCTCGGGGGATCCAATTTTGCTAAATTACAGTTAACTAGTCCATGCTCTAACCACCTGCCTCACGAGGAGCCTGCCTGTTACGCAAATGCAGTAAGCCAAGGTAAGTTGCTAGCTAGCATTAAACTTATCTTATAAAAAACAATCAATCAACGACTGTCGTTGCTCCAATGTGTACTCCAATGTGTACAATACACAAGTATATATTTTTAAACCTGCATATTTAGCTAAAAGAAATCCAGGTTAGCAGGCAATATTAACCAGGTGAAATTGTGTCACTTCTCTTGCGTTCACTGCACGCAGAGTCAGGGTATATGCAACAGTTTGGGCCGCCTGGCTCTTTGCAAACTAATTTGCCAGAATTTTACGTAATTATGACATAACATTGAAGGTTGTGCAATGTAACAGGAATATTTAGACTCATGGATGCCACCCGTTAGATAAAATACGGAAGGGAATAAACGTTTTGTTTTCGAGGTGATAGTTTCCGGATTTGACCTAAGTCTCGTATTTCTGTGTGTTTATTATAGTTAAGTCTATGATTTGATATTTGATAGAGCAGTCTGATTGAGGGATGGTAGGCAGCAGCAGGCTCGTAATAGTCAAATAGTTTTGATACCCGTGTAAATCTCACTAGGATAAGGTAACGTTTGTCAAAATATTTTCATAAATCCACTATACAAAAAAAATGATCTTCGCTTATATTTAGCCAATATTGATCAGAGTTACCTTGTCCTATGGATATCTACACCGTTAAAAATTGGCAAGGTGGTGTAAGCCTACACGAAACACAGACCTTATTTTAAGTGAATCTAAAAATATCCTATGGAATAAATGAATGAAGGAACCAATTTTCAGATCTTGCTAGAAGGAGTCATGGGAATTATGACTTGCACTTTGGTAGTCAATTCTTACCATGTCCATTATTAAAATAGGATTTCCAGCATATAGAAATGAGTAATCATCACAGGTAACTTAAACTCTATTTTTATTCAAACAGTTGAGAGTATTTGTCTCCTAAGCAGACTCTTCAGTATCATTGTCACTTCAGAGCTGTGTGTGTGTGTGTTTTACAGATGGCAGAGAAAAGCAGAGCACCAGTGTGGGACTATTACATGGAATTGGTACCAGGTGTCTTATTTGTGATAAAGATGTAAGCATGTGGTCAGCAACGGCTAATTAAAAAAATACCACCAACCTGTGGGATCACCTTAAGAACACCCATCCAAAAGCCCATAATATGTATTATATTAAGTTAAAATAAAAGTGTTCATTCAGTATTGTTGCAATTGTCATTATTCAAAATCGACCGATTAATCGGTACCGGCTTCTTTTGCACTCCAATAATCGGTATCGGTGTTGAAAAATCATAACCGGCCGACCTGTAGTTTATGTGTCATGGGGAGGATGTTGACCCAGCCAGAGGTAGGCCTACTGAGGGTTTATGCTAATTCCCCAGAGAGGCTCTATGTTGGGTTGAGAAGGGAATTAGTCACCTAGTCTCATAACAACAACAGAAATATTGTCACATAAACCAGACATGTGCAGTGAAATGTATTGATTTTCAGGGTCAGCCATAATAATGCGCCACAAAATAAGGGTTAAATGCCTTGCTAAAGGGCACAAAGACACATTTTTCAACTTGTCAGCTCGGGTACATCCAACAAAGTATTCAACAAACTACATTCCACAATACTTACAACCAACACTACCTACATCCAACACGTTCCACATCGCACAATACTTTCATCCCACAATACTTTCATCCCACAATACTTTCATCCCACAATACCTACATCCAACACTACCTACACCCCACAATACCTACACCCCACAATACCTACACCCCACAATACCTACACCCCACAATACCTACACCGCACAATACCTACACCCCACAATACCTACACCCCACAATACCTACACCCCACAATACCTACACCGCACAATACCTACACCCCACAATACCTACACCGCACAATACCTACACCCCACAATACCTACGTTCCACAATACCTACACCGCACAATACCTACACCCCACAATACCTACACCCCACAATACCTACACCCCACAATACCTACGTTCCACAATACCTACACCCCACAATACCTACGTTCCACAATACCTACACCGCACAATACCTACACCGCACAATACCTACACCCCACAATACCTACACCGCACAATACCTACACCCCACAATACCTACACCCCACAATACCTACACCCCACAATACCTACGTTCCACAATACCTACGTTCCACAATACCTACACCCCACAGTACCTACACCCCACAGTACCTACACCCCACAATACCTACACCGCACAATACCTACACCGCACAATACCTACACCCCACAATACCTACACCCCACAATACCTACACCCCGCACAATACCTACACCCCACAATACCTACACCCCACAATACCTACACCCCACAATACCTACACCCCACAATACCTACGTTCCACAATACCTACACCCCACAGTACCTACACCCCACAGTACCTACACCCCACAGTACCTACACCCCACGGTACCTACACCCCACAATACCTACACCCCACAATACCTACACCGCACAATACCTACGAAAGAGGGGGGCAGAGACAGAGAGTGAGAGTGTGGGAGAGAGGGGACAGAGACAGAGAAAGAGAGGGGGACAGAGACAGAGAAAGAGAAGGGGGACGGAGACAGAAAGAGAGGGGGACAGAGAGGGGGACAGAGACAGAGAAAGAGAGGGGGACAGAGACAGAGAAAGAGAGGGGGACAGAGGCAGAAAGAGAGGGGGGGACAGAGACAGAGAAAGAGAGGGGGACAGAGAGAGAAAGAGAGGGGGACAGAGACAGAGAAAGAGAGGGGGACAGAGCCAGAGAAAGAGAGGGGGACAGAGCCAGAGAAAGAGAGGGGGGACAGATACAGAGAAAGAGAGGGGGACAGAGACAGATACAGAGAGGGGGACAGAGACAGAGAAAGAGAGGGGGTGGACAGAGACAGAGAAAGAGAGGGGGGACAGATACAGAGAAAGAGAGGGGGGGACAGAGACAGAGAAAGAGAGGGGGCAGAGACAGAGAAAGACAGGGGACAGAGACAGATACAGATAAAGAGAGGGGGACAGAGACAGATAAAGAGAGGGGGACAGAGACAGAGAAAGAGAGGGGGCAGAGACAGAGAAAGAGAGTGGGGACAGAGACAGAGAAAGAGGGAGACAAGAGACAGAGAAAGAGAGGGGGACAGAGACAGTGAGCTAGAGAGAGGGGGACAGAGACAGAGAGAGCGGGGGAGACAGAGACAGAGAAAGAGAGGGGGACAGAGACAGTGAGCTAGAGAGAGGGGGTACAGAGAGAGAGAGAGAGAGGGGGGACAGAGACAGAGAGAGAGGGGGAGACAGAGAGAGTGGGAGACAGAGACACAGAGAGAGAGGGGGACAGAAACACAGAGATAGAGGGGGACAGAGACAGTGAGACAGAGAGGGGGACAGAGACAGTGAGCTAGAGAGAGGGGGTACAGAGAGAGAGAGAGGGGGACAGAGACAGAGAGAGAGGGGGAGACAGAGAGAGAGTGGGAGACAGAGACACAGAGAGAGAGGGGGACAGAGACAGTGAGATAGAGAGAGGGGGACAGAGACAGTGAGATAGAGAGAGGGGGACAGAGACACAGAGAGAGAGGGGGACAGAGACAGAGAGAGATGGGGAGACAGAGAGAGAGGGAGACAAGAGACAGAGAGGGGGACAGAGACAGTGAGATAGAGAGAGGGGGACAGAGACACATAAATAGGGGGTATAGACAGAGAAAGAGAGGGGGCTTAGACAGCGAGAGAGGGGGACAGAGACAGAGAGGGGGAGGACAGAGACAGAGAGGGGGGGACAGAGAGAGAGTTGTGGACAGAGACAGCTAGAGAGGGCGGGACAGAGACAAAGGGGGGGCAGAAACAGAGAGAGAAAGAAAAGGAGAATTCGAGATGCCATGTCAAGGCCTATTCAATTAGCTGTCATTTCAAATAAAAATCTAATCAAATTTTATTGGTCACATACACATGGTGAGCAGATGTTAATGCGAGTGTAGCGAAATGCTTGTGCTTCTAGTTCCAACAGTGCAGTAATATCTAACAAGTAATCTAACAATTCCCAAAAACGACCTAATAAACACAAATCTAAAAAGTAATCTAACAATCCCCAATTTTTATTTGGATTTCATGTAACGGACGTACACAAAATAGTCCAAATTGGTGAAGTGAAATGAAAAAAAATGACTCAATGAAAAAAATTACAAAAAAATTCAAAACTGAAAAGTGGTGCGTGCATATGTATACATCCCCTTTGCTATGAAGCCCCTAAATAAGATCTGGTGCAACCAATTACCTTCAGAAGTCACATAATTAGTTATAGAAATTCCATCTGTGTGTAATCTAAGTGTCACATGATCTCAGTATATATACACCTGTTCCTAAAGGCCCCAGAGTCTGCAACACCACTAAGCAAGTGGCACCATGAAGACCAAGGAGCTCTCCAAACAGGTCAGAGACAAAGTTGTGGAGAAGTACAGATTAGGGTTGGATTATAAAAAAGTATCTGAAACTTTGACCATCCCTTGGAGCACCATTAAAACTATTATTAAAAAATGGAAAGAATATGGCACCACAACAACCCTGCCAAGAGAGGGCCGCCCACCAAAACTCACGGACCAGGCAATGAGGGCATTAATCAGAGGCAACAAAGAGACCAAAGAAAACCCTGAATGAGCTGCAAAGCTCCACAGCGGCGATTGGAGTATCCATAGGACCACTTTAATCCATACACTCCTCCTTCCATTACACTCCTTAGGCTTGGTGCAGTAGATGGTATAAAATACAGTATATACATGTGATATAAGTAATGTAAGTTATGTAAACATTTTTAAAATAACAATATTTAAAGTGGCATTGTTTTAAAGTGATCAGTGATCCATTTATTAAAGTGTCCAGTGATTGGGTCTCAATGTAGACAGGAGCCTCTCTGAGTTAGTGATTGCTGTTTAGCAGTCTGGTGGCCTTGAGATAGAAGCTGTTTCTCAATCTCTCTGTCCCAGCTTTGATGCACCTGTACTGACCTCACCTTTTGGATGATAGTGGTGTGAACAGGCAGTGGCTCGGTGGTTGTTGTCCTTGATGATCTTTTTGACCTTCCTGTGTTGTAGGTGTCCTGGATGGCAGGTAGTTTGCTCCCGGTGATGTGTTGTGCAGACCGCACCACCCTCTGGAGAGCCTTGCGGTTGAAGGCTGTGCAGTTGCCGTACCAGGCTGTGATACAGCCCGACAGGATGCGTTCAATTGTGCGTCTGTAAAAGTTTGTCAGGGTTTTGGGTGACAAGCCACATTTCTTCAGCCTCCTGAGGTTGCACCTTCTTCACCACATTGTCTGTGTGGGTGGACTATTTAAGTTTTTCTGTGATGT
Organism: Oncorhynchus nerka; assembly: GCF_034236695.1. Lineage (NCBI taxonomy): Eukaryota > Metazoa > Chordata > Actinopteri > Salmoniformes > Salmonidae > Oncorhynchus > Oncorhynchus nerka. The sequence goes on along the minus strand of NC_088415.1, from coordinate 24,626,213 downwards.
GTACACCCAGGAACTTAAAACTTTCCACCTTCTCCACTGCTGTCCCTTCGATGTGGATAGGGGGGTGCTCCTTCTACTGTTTCCTGAAGTCCACGATCATCTCCTTTGTTTTGTTGACATTGAATGAGAGGTTGTTTTCCTGACACCACACTCCGAGTGCCCTCACCTCCTCCCTGTAGGCTGTCTCGTCATTGTTGGTGATCAAGCCCACTACTGTTGTGTCGTCTGCAAACTTGATGATTGAGTTGGAGGCGTGCATGGCCACACAGTCGTGAGTGAATAGGGAGTACAGGAGAGGGCTGAGCATACACCCTTGTGGGGCCCCAGTGTTGAGGGTCAGCAATGTTCCTTCCATATACCACCTGGGGTCGGCCCATCAGAAAGTCCAGTGTTAAATGCTGAGCTGTAGTCAAGGAACAGCATTCTTACATAGGTATTATTTTTGTCCAGATGGGATAGGTCAGTGTGCAGTGTGATGGCGATTGCGTTATCTGTGGTTCTGTTGGGGCGGTATGCAAACTGAAGTGGGTCTAAGGTGGTGGTGATAGCCTCTCAAAGCACTTCATGATGACAGAAGTGAGTGCTACGGGGCGGTAGTCATTTAGTTCAGTTATCTTTGCCTTCTTGGGTACAGGAACAATGGTAGCCATCTTGAAGCATTTGGGGACAACAGACTGGGATAGGGAGCGATTAAATATGTCCGTAAACACACCAGCCAGCTGGTCTGCGCATGCTCTGAGGACGCAGCTAGGGATGCCGTCTGGTCCAGCAGACTCTGAGGACGCAGCTAGGGATGGCGTCTGGTCCAGCATGCTCTGAGGACGCAGCTAGGGATGCCGTCTGGTCCAGCATGCTCCGAGGACGCAGCTAGGGATGCCGTCTGGTCCAGCATGCTCCGAGGACGCAGCTAGGGATGCTGTCTGGTCCAGCAGACTCTGAGGACGCAGCTAGGGAGGCCGTCTGGTCCAGCAGACTCTGCCATATACTTCTCATGTCTGAGCCGTTAAATTGCGAATCCACCTTATCCCAGTACCGGCAATTTGCTTGTTTGATTGGCTTGTGGAAGGAATAACTACACTGTATTATATTCTGCCAATTCACCAGACCTCTTTCCATGGTTAAATACGGTGGTTTGCGCCACCATCCATCCACGGTTTCTAGTTAGGGTAGGTTTTAATAGTCACAGCGGGTATGACATCTCCAATGCATTTATTTATAAATGCACTCACCGAGTCATCGTATAGATCAATGTCGTTCTCTGAGGCTGACCGGAACATATTCCAGTCCGCGTGATCAAAACAATCTTGGAGGGTGGCTTCCGATTGGTCAGACCAGCGTTGAATGGTTCTTGTTACTGGTACATCCTGTTCGAGTTTCTGCCTAGAAGCCGGGACGAGCTAGATGTTGTCGTGATTGGATTTGCCGAAGGGAGGGCGGGGGAGGGCTTTGTATTAGTCAGTCACAGCAGCAGTCTCAGTCTGTTGGCCTCAAATATACAGATAGATCATGTAACGCTGTGGTGAAAACAAAAGAAGATCTGATAAATGAAGACAAAACAGCTCTCATTACTTACCAAGCCACATACAGTCTCACACTGCAGCAACACTATCTGGCTTAAACTCCTAGCTGATGATGATGATTATCCAATGTCATGCAGTTGGCCTATGTCTAGCTCCCTCCTTACATGAATCTACCTCTATCTTTCATCCATCATTCTAGTTCATTATGTTGCCCTATTCATCCTTCTTCTCTACTGTTGTCCCAAGCATCCGCTGTAGATGAATGTGACGAACATTGAGAGGGGATTAGCAAGGTTACGATCAATAGGGAGGTGAAGGAGAAAGAAAGAACAGTGCAGACGTGCAGTTTTGTTCAACCTCCATCTATCCAGTCTGGCCTCTGTAGAGGGATGCCGGGAATGATGTCCCCAGTACAGATCTACTCCCTTGTCCCCAGTCTCAGCTCATACAGTCAGATAGACAGAACTGATTTCAGTCCAGTACATAGGGCTGTCTCTGTGTGTAGTAAACCGTATGAGTCACAGCAGCCTTCTCTTCCCTCCTCATCTCCCTTCACCATGGAAGCACAGTCATTGTCTAACTACAGAGTGGGAGGCGGAGAGTCGATGACATTCAATTCAGCCCAGTTCACTATTTCTATAGAGACGCACTCCATACCCACTGGGTACACACTGGTTGAATCTACATTGTTTCCATGACATTTCAATTAAATTACGTTGAACCAACATGGAATAGACATTTAATTTATGTCTGTGCCCTTGTGGGTGCCCTTGTGGGTGCCCTTGTGGGTGTGTTTTTGTAATGTATAGCATCTGTAAACATATCTATCTATTGTGTTTTTATATGTGTGACTAATTGTTTGCTTCTCTTCTCTTTTTCATGTTTATCTTGCTTCACCCATCCTGCCTTTCAAAGCAGGTAAGAGTTTTTGTTTTGTCAGTCTGACCTCTACTCTGGATACCGCATTCATTTCCTCTCTTCCTCTTTCTCTCTCTATCCCTCCATCTCCCTCCTCCTTGGATCTCTCTCTCCCTGATCCGTGAGCGAGGATGTGGACACACAGGTTGAGTCATAGATGATTCTCTCTCATCTGCTAACAGTTTGTTGATTGTGAAACTATATTTTTTTTTTTACAGCAGGTTGTCAGCCAGCGCATGGATGCATGAGTGAGTGTCTTTGCGTCATCGTTGTAGAGTAGGATGTGACGAACGTTGAGAGTGGATTAGCAAGGTTACGATCAAGAGGGAGGAGATGAAGACAGAAAGAGAGAAAGAAAGAAAGAACAGTGCAGACCTGCTGTATTGTTCTACCTTAATCTATCCAGTCTGGCTTCTGTAGAGGGATGCAGGGAATTCTGTCCCCAGTACAGATCTACTCTCCTGTGCCCAGTCTCAGCTCTATACAGTCAGATAGACAGAACTGATCTCAGTCCAGTACATAGGGATGTGTGTGCGTAGTAAAACCTAAATAGTTTCCCTCCAGAACATCGTGGAGCGTTCACTCTCACTCGGGTCTCCACAGTGTCACCTCTTGACTTGGAGTGTTTGTATGAGGCTTAGCCCTGGAGTTAGCCATGCTTGCTATGCTAACAAAAGCATGCTTGGCTGTGTCTGAACCCCAACCTCTATAGCAGTTTCAGACCCCTAGTCCGGTACCACAGAAGAGAAACACAGGGGATGTGTCCAAAATGGCACCCTGGTCCCTAAATAGTACACTACGTTTAGCCAGAGCCACACAGAGCAAAAAAAAGCTCTATTTTTCTGCATGGAGGAATGGGCCAAAATACCAGCAACAGTGTGTGAAAACCTTGTGAAGACTTACAGAAAACGTTTGACCTCTGTCATTGCCAACAAAGGGTATATAACAAAGTATTGAGATAAACTTTTGTTATTGACCAAATACTTATTTTCCACCATAATTTGCAAATATATTCATTAAAAATCCTACAATGTGATTTTCTGGATTTATTTTTCTTATTTTGTCTGTCATAGTTGAAGTGTACCTATAATGAAAATTATAGGCCTCTCATCTTTTTAAGTGGGAGAACTTGCACAATTGGTGGCTGACTAAATACTTTTTTGCCCCACTGTATCCTATTCCCTTACCTTACCTTTCCTAAATGTTTGTATTTTACACTGTTCATTTGTCACAATTTTAAAAGGATTTAGAGCCAATTCCTAACTTAATCCGCCAAGTCAATGTGCTGTAGAATGATGGTACCCAGCCAGGTGTCTCTCCTCACTGAATGAATGACAATGGTTGAATGGGCGATAATTGTGCACCTTACTTCACAATTGAATTTAAATTAGGCCGAACTGAATTATAAGGAGGTTGAAGAGACTTATTTATTTTAGAAAGACAATAGTGTAATGATGAGTTTGTGTTATGCCTATTTATCAGTAGCAAATCATTTGACCGCACCCCTTGCGAGTTGATACCATTCTCTTTTAATGTTTTGTCTACTGTGACTCTATTACTAATCACATGTATTGTAAGGGAAATGAAAACATGTTATATGCTGCAGTAGGCCTTTAGAATAATGCAAAACATATGCTTGACTCTATCCAGCGAAGCAAACGATGCCAGCCCACTGAATGAATGACACTGTCTGGAATCGGCGATAATTGTGCAAGTTACTTCCCAATCACATTTAAATTTGGCCTAACTGAATTATAAGGAGGGTGAAGAGATTCATTTCATTTACAAAATAATAGTGTAATGATGAGTTTGTGTTGTGCCTATTTACAGTTGAAGTCAGAAGTTAGCCAAATACATTTAAACTCAGTTTTTCACAATTCCTGACATTAAATCCTAGTAAAGAATCCCTGTCTTTGGTCAGTTAGGATCACCACATTATTTTAAGAATGTGAAATGTCAGAATAATAATAGAGATAATTATTTATTTCAGCATTTATTTATTTCACCACATTCCCAGTGGGTCAGAAGTTTACATACACTCAATTAGTATTTGGTAGCATTGCCTTTAAATTGTTTAACTTTGGTCAAATGTTTTGGGTAGCCTTCCACAAGCTTCCCACAATAAGTTGGGCGCATTGTGGCCCATTCCTCCTGACAGAGCTGGTGTAACTGAGTCAGGTTTGTAGGCCTCCTTGCTCGCACAAGCCTTTTCAGTTCTGCCCACAAAATTTATATTGGATTTAGGTCAGGGCTATGTGATGGCCACTCCAATACCTTGACTTTGTTGTCCTTAAGCCATTTTGCCACAACTTTGGAAGTATGCTTGGGGTCATTGTCCATTTGGAAGACCCATTTGCGACCAAGCTTTAACTTCCTGACTGATGTCTTGAGATGTTGCTTCAATATATTCACATAAATTTCCTACCTCATGATGCCATCTATTTTGTGAAGTGCACCAGTCCCTCCTGCAGCAATGCACCCCCACAACATGATGCTGCCACCCTGTGGTTCACGGTTTGGATGGTGTTCTTCGGCTTGCAAGCCTCCCCCTTTTTCCTCCAAACATAACAATGGTTATTATGGCCAAACAGTTCTATTTTTGTTTCATCAGACCAGAAGACATATCTCCAAAAAGTACGATCTTTGTCCCCATGTGCAGTTGCAAACCGTAGTCTGGCTTTTTTATGCCGGTTTTGGAGCAGTGGCTTCTTCCTTGCTGAGCGGCCTTTCAGGTTATGTCGATATGTGGATATAGATACTTTGGCACCTGTTTCCTCCAGCATCGACACAAGGTCCTTTGCTGTTGTTCTGGGATTGATTTGCATTTTTTGCACCAAAGTACGTTCATCTCTAGGAGACAGAACGCGCCTCCTTCCTGAGCGGTATGATGGCTGTGTGGTCCATGGTGTTTATACTTGCGTACTATTGTTTGTACAGATGGACATGGTACCTTCAGGCATTTGGAAATTGCTCCCAAGGATGAACCAGACTTGTGGAGGTCTACAATTTGTTTTCTGAGGTCTTGGCTGATTTCATTTGATTATCCGATGAGCAAAGAGGCACTGAGTTTGATGGTAGGCCTTGAAATACATCCACAGGTACACCTCCAATTGACTCAAATAATGTCAATTAGCCTATCAGAAGCTTCTAAAGCCATGACATCATTTGAAATTGGTGTGTTATGTTCAGAAATGCATTGTCTCAAACAAACATCCGGTGAAAGTGCAGAGAGCCACATCAAATTACAGAAGTACTCATAATAAACATTGATAAAAGATACAAGTGATATGCATGGAATTATAGATAAACGCAGCTACCCCAGCTACCTCTCACGGCCACACGCATGATTTAGCTCATGGCATTCTGCCAGACACCTGACTCAAACAGCTCTCATTCGCTCCCCCTTCACAGTAGAAGCCTGAAACAAGGTTCTAAAGACTGTTGACATCTAATGGAAGCATTAGGAAGTGCAATATGACCCCATAGAGACTGTATATTTGATAGGCAATGACTTGAAAAACTACAAACCTCAGATTTCCCACTGCCTGGTTGGATTTTTTTCTCAGGTTTTTGCCTGCCATATGAGTTCTGTTATACTCACAGACATCATTCAAACAGTTTTAGAAACTTCAGAGTGTTTTCTATCCACATATACTAATTATATGCATATTCTAGCTTTTTGAGTAGCAGGCAGTTTACTCTGGGCACCTTATTATCCAAGCTACTCAATACTGCCCCCCAGTCCCAAAGAAGTTAACAACACTATCAACAAGGCAGGTCCTACAGGCCCTGGTTTTGTTGCACCTAGGCTACTGTTCAGTCGTGTGGTCAGGTGCCACAAAGAGGGACTTGGGAAAATTTCAGTTGGCTCAGAACAGGGCAGCATGGCTGGCCCTTAAAAGTACACGGAGAGCTAACATTAATGACATGCATGTCAATCTCTCATAGCTCAAAGTGGAAGAGAGATTGACTTCATTACTTGTTTTTGTAAGAGGTGTTGACAAGCTGAATGTACTGAGCTGTCTGCTTAAAATACTAGCACACGGCTTGGACATCCATGCATGCCCCACAAGACATGCCACCAGAGGTCTTTTCACGGTCCCCAAGTTGAGAACAGACTATGGGAGGTGCACAGTACTACATAGAGCCGTGACTACATGGGATTCTATTCCACATTGTGTAACTGATGCAAGCAGTAGAATCATATTTAAAAAGCAGGTAAAAATACACCTTATGGAACAGCGGGGACTGCAACACAAACATAGGCACATACACATGCATACACAAACATGATAACATACGCACTATACACACACATACACATGCATACACAAACATGATAACATACGCACTATACACACACATACACATGCATGCACAAACATGATAACATACGCACTATACACACACATACACATGCATACACAAACATGATAACATACGCACTATACACACACATACACATGCATACACAAACATGATAACATACGCACTATACACACACATACACATGCATACACAAACATGATAACATACGCACTATACACACACATACACATGGATTTTGCGTTGTAGATATGTGGTAGGGGAGTATGGACCTGAGGGCACACACTTAGTGTGTTGTGAATTCTATAATGAATGTATTGTAATGTTTTTAAAATTGTATAACTGCCTTAATTTTGCCGGACCCCAGGAAGAGTAGCTGCTGCCTTGGCAGATACAAATACAAATCTTCCCTTCCTCCTGTCTTGCAGCTACACTTGTCTGGGGAATCGAGAGCCTGGTCCGCAAGGCGCAGCATGTAAATGCATGTCAAATTAACTGCCTTAATTTTGCTGGACCCCCAGGAAGAGTAGATGCTGCCTTGGCAATGTCCATAATAAATACAAATACAATACACACATGCACGCTCACACACACTTTCACACACACACTACAGTACAGTATACACCCTGTCTCCCTTAAGCTTTTTCAGACACACACAAAACCCCTCTCACATGCACACTCACACACACTTTCACACACACACTACAGTACAGTATACACCCTGTCTCCCTTAAGCTTTTTCAGACACACACAAACCCCCTCTCACATGCACACTCACACACACTTTCACACACACACTACAGTACAGTATACACCCTGTCTCCCTTAAGCTTTTTCAGACACACACAAACCCCCTCTCACATGCACACTCACACACACTTTCACACACACACTACAGTACAGTATACACCCTGTCTCCCTTAAGCTTTTTCAGACACACACAAACCCCCTCTCACATGCACACTCACACACACTTTCACACACACACTACAGTACAGTATACACCCTGTCTCCCTTAAGCTTTTTCAGACACACACAAACCCCCTCTCACATGCACACTCACACACACTTTCACACACACACTACAGTACAGTATACACCCTGTCTCCCTTAAGCTTTTTCAGACACACACAAACCCCCTCTCACATGCACACTCACACACACTTTCACACACACACTACAGTACAGTATACACCCTGTCTCCCTTAAGCTTTTTCAGACACACACAAACCCCCTCTCACATGCACACTCTCTCACTCTATCTGTGTTTCATTCTCCCTCCCTTTTTACATTTGCTCATTGCTTCATCTCCTCCTTGGCTCTTTGTAGATGCTTTCCCCCGAGGGTTGGGTTTAGATGAAATGTCACTTTTAATGGAAATCGGAATGGAAAAACAAAAGGAACGCTTCCTAATATTGCCTGTGAGAAGGAGAGAAGGTGTTTCTTTTAGATTGTGCTGTTAGAACATGGTCTGGCGGCAGTGAGGTATTTGTGGCAGTAAATTCAACCCCAGGCAAGGCAGAACTATTATTTTATAGGCTTCATTGTGGAGAAGAGAATCATATTCCAATTTCAGTGCTGTTTTAGATTGTAGAAGAAACTTACTCATTTTTCTTCAGTCACAACTGAACTGACACACAACTGAAACACACACATTAACCAATCTGCTGTATCATTTGCTATGAGAACGCCAAAGAGCATTCTACATAATGGCCTAGCTATATAGCAACATTATATACTCTTAATCTCAAGCTACAAGCTGTGATTTGGGGCCATTTTACAGTGAGTGATCAATGTGGAGAGAATGTCACCAGACATTAGAATGGTGTGTGTGTGTGTGAATCTGTCATCTCTGTCCTCATCAGACAGGTGAGTGTGTGAATCTGTCATCTCTTTCTTCATCAGACAGGTGAGTGTGTGAATCTGTCATCTCTGTCCTCATCAGACAGGTGAGTGTGACTCCACCGAGCTCTGTGTATCTTCACAAAGGCAAACACTTTATCCTTCTAAAGAGGAATATGACAGGGGAACGATCTCTTCACAATCCATGGTATCTTCCACTCTCTCTTCTCCCTCTCTTCTCTCTCCTATCATGGTATCTATCTATCCATCTGTCTTCAGTTCCACGTTTGTCTGTCTCTCTGTCTGTCTGAGAGGGGGAATCTCAAGGGCCGACCTTATCAGCGTCATCTTCAAAGGGCTGTGTGTGCGTGCGTGTGTGCATGTGCGAGAGAGTGCATGCCTACCAGTATTTAACTGTGATGTGTGGGGAGGCTACTTTAATCCCTACTACTCTACCCAGGAGTCTGTCTGTCTGTCTGTCTCTCTGTCTCCCTCCCTCCCTCCCTCCCTCCCTCCCTCCCTCCCTCCCTCCCTCCCTCCCTCCCTCCTCTCTCCTCTCTAAACTCTCTCACTATCTCTCTCTTACTCTCTCTGTCTTTGTGTGTTCATCTCTCCTATCTGTCTCTCTATCTCTCTCTCTCACTCTCTCTATGTCTTTGTGTGTGTCCCACTCTCTCCTATCTGTCTCTCTCAGGTATTGTTATTGATGCTGTCGTTATTCTCTTCCATCTCACTCTCCCACAGTCCCACACACTCTCCATCTTGTTCCCTCCCTCCATGTATTCTCTTCTCCTAACCTTCCCTTCTCACCCCACTGTAGCCCATTTCCTTTCAGACTATGGATAACTCTGAAAAGTATCTAGCACAGTCTTTAGTACAACATGCTCCCAACGCTCTTTCTCCAATGTCAGTGCCCCATACCTGCTTTTTTAATCCCCTTCTCCTCTTGTCCTAAACCATGAACCATACAGTGCATCACTCCTCCCAGGCAGCTTCTGGAGTCTATACAAAAAGTGTGTAGAAAATAATCTCCTTTCCTCTCCTTCCTCTCTCCATCCATAATTTTGAAGGAGGACACTAGTACCCTAGCTGCCTACCCCCCTCCCCCATCCCCTCTACTGTTTCTGCTCCACTAACCCCTTCAGTCATAGTCCCATGCTTTGTATCCACTCAACAGGATCTGTGAGGTTAAAAGTCTAGGACGGCGATGGTTTTCCCTCCTTCCCTTTCTCACTGCAGTTTCTCTGATAGACTCCTTAGCAGTGAGGGGGATGTAGCGCTGGTATCATCCATGTCCCACTTCAGTTCCACACTTGTTCCTTTATCATTCAGCTAATAGGAGGACTGTTCTCTGTGCCTTGGGGAGACCCTCCATCTGACTTCCTTATCATGTGCCCAGGTGTGGCACCACACCTACATCCGCTATCCGCAGGAAATTACAGGCACCATAAGATCATTAGAACATCTAAAGAAACAGGCAGGGAAACAAGAGGTGTTGTGTTCCCTTTCGTACCCAGTAGCATGCTGGTGATAGCTAGCACTTCCTGTTCAGGTGACTCAGGAAATGGCAAATCATTAATAATGACATATTCATTAGGCTGGTGTCTAATGAGCAAAGGAACGATCAACAAGTAAACGGGTCATCCGTCGGTCTTGATGTTGTTGTAAAAGAAGGGAAGGTACTTATTATGAGTGGCTGTAGGTCTTACAACATTGTCTTTGTTTGGTACTAGATCCATCGCAGCTCAGTGGTCCAAAATGTATGAGAGAAATCCTTCTTTTAGGATTTACTGCTTGCCGTGCACCCGCTATAGATTATGCATACTTATGGGTAGATATGGTTATTTTGTTTTTACACGGGTGCTGCATTCCTTTCATCATGGAGAGGATGGATTTCTGAGCAGTCTCTCTCTCAACCAATGTCCCTCTAAGATGTGAGAATAAATATGAGCCCGCACAGAGAAGCACAAGATTGAACTTCACTCAGCTTTCTACAGTTTTGCTCTACTGTGGCAATTCGGATCCAATCAACGCAATATCAAATTCTCCCTATTTCAATTACGATCTTGTCTCAACGCTGCAACTCCCCAACTGGCTTGGGAGAGGCGAAGGTCCTCCGAAACATGACCCGCCAAACCTTAACACCCGCCCGCTTAACCCGGGAGCCAGCTTCACCAACATGTCGCAGTTCAACTGACGACCGAAGTTAGCCTTCAGGCGCCCGGCCCGCCACAAGGAGTCACTAACCCGGACATCGCTGGGCCAATTGTGCTCCGCCATATGGGACTCCTGGTTGTGACACAGCCTGGGCTCGAACCCGGGTCTGTAGTGACGCCTCAAGGACTGCGATGCAGTGCCATAGATCACTTTGCGGGAGGCCCAAATGCCTTTCTTGCAAACTCAATGCCCGACAATGCAATAATGAATAACAATGTATTGCTAGAAAAAAACAAGGAATAAGACATATGAAATTCACAAGAATGTAAGATTACTATATACAGCAAATATTTAAAAAGTCAATTCCAATACCATATTTACATGTGTAGTGATAATATTAGCCACTTTCAATATAATATACCGAAACAAAACAAACTATGCAAGATATTTTCTTGCAGGCAGAGCACATTGGAGTAGGATTATTTTATAATGACAGGCAGGACTCAGGCCCGTATTCTACACACACCTGTGCACCATAACCAATCAGAGCTGCAGTAGGCCTATATGCAAATAGCCATTGCCATATATGGAGCTGTACCATTCACTTTGAACTGGACTGTGTTTATGAGCGGATGCTAGTAGATGCTAGAGGTCGACCGATTAATTGGAATGGCCGATTAATTAAGGCAATTTTTTTTTTTACACCTTTATTTAATCTTTGTTCAACTATGCAAGTCAGTTAAGAACACATTCTTATTTTCACAGCCTCATTCGGGGGCAGAACGACAGATTTTTACCTTGTCAGCTCAGGGGATTCAATCTTGCAACCTTACAGTTAACTAGTCCAACGCTCTAACCACCTGATTACATTGCACTCCACGAGGAATCTGCCTGTTACGCTATGGCAGTAAGCCAAGGTAAGTTGCTAGCTAGCATTAAACTTATCTTATAAAAAAACAATCACTAGTTAACTACACATGGTTGATGATATTACTAGTTTATCTAGCATGTCCTGCGTTGCATATAATCGATGCGTTGCGTATCGTTGCTCCAATGTGTACCTAACCATAAACATCAATGCCTTTCTTAAAATCAATACACAGAAGTATATATTTTGAAACCTGCATATTTAGCTAAAAGAAATCCAGGTTGGCAGGCAATATTAACCAGGTGAAATTGTGTCACTTCTCTTGCGTTCGTTGCACGCAGAGCCAGTGTATATGCAACAGTTTGGGCCGCCTAATTTGCCAGAATTGCCAGAACGTCTTGTTTTCGAGATGATAGTTTCCGGATATGACCATATTAATGACCTAAGGCTCGTATTTCTGTGTGTTATTATGTTATAACTAAGTCTATGATTTGATAGAGCAGTCTGACTGAGCGGTGGTAGGCAGCAGCAGACTCGTAAGCATTCATTCAAACAGCACTTTTGTGTGTTTTGCCAGCAGCTCTTTGCTGTGCTTCAACCATTGCGCTGTTTATGACTTCAACCCTATCAACTCCCGAGATTAGGCTGGTGTAACCGATGTGAAATGGCTAGCTAGTGAGCGGGGTGCGCGCTAATAGCGTTTCAAACGTCACTCGCTCTGAGACTTGGAGTGGTTGTTCCCCTTGCTCTGCATGTGTAATGCTGCTTTGAGGGTGGCTGTTGTCAATGTGTTCCTTGTTCGAGCCCAGGTAGGAGCAAGGAGAGGGACAAAAGCTATACTGTTACACTTTTCAAAGGTTAATGAAATACAAACGGTATAGAGAGAAATAGTCCTATAATTCCTATAATAACTACAACTTAAAACTTCTTACCTGGGAATATTGAAGACTCATGTTAAAAGGAACCACCAGCTTTCATATGTTCTCGTGTTCTGAGCAAGGAACTTAAACGTTAGCTTTCTTACATGGCACATATTGCACTTTTACTTTCTTCTCCAACACTTTGATTTTGCATTATTTAAAGCATATTGAACATGTTTCATTATTTATTTGAGGATAAATTGATTTTATTGATGTATTATATTAAGTTAAAGTGTTCATTCAGTATTGTTGTAATTGTCATTATTACAAATACATTTTTAAAAAATCGGCCGATTAATCGGTATCGGGGTTTTTGTTCCCCCAATAATCGGTATCAGTATCGGTGTTGATAAATCATAATCGGTTGACCTCTAGTAGACTCACTTGTTTTGAGATGAAAATGAGAAGTTTCATGCATGTTAACATCATCCCCCTCTTCAAAGGGGGAGACACTCTAGACCTAAACTATTATAGACCTGTATATCCATCCTGCTAAAATATTTTAAAGCCAAGTTAACAAACAGATCACCGACCATTTAGAATCCCACTGTACCTTCTCCACTATGCAGTCTTGTTTCCTAGCTGGTCATGGGTGCACCTCAGCCACACTCAAGGTCCTAAACGATATCATAACCGGCATCGATAATATACAGTACTGTGCAGCAGTCTTCACCAAGCTGGCCAAGGCTTTCGACTCTGTCAATCACCGTATTCTTATCAGCAGACTCAATTGCCTTGGTTTCTCAAATGACTGCCTCGCCTCGTTCACCAACTACTTCTCAGATAGTTCAGAGAGTTCAGTGTGTCAAATCGGAGTGCCTGTTGTCCAGACCTCTGGCAGTCTCTATGGGGGTGCCACAGGGTTCAATTCTCGGGCTGACTCTTTTCTCTGTATATATCAATGATGTTGCTCTTGCTGCTGGGGATACTCTTATCCACCTCTACGCAGACAACATAATTCTGTATATATCTGGCCCTTCTTTGGACACTGTGTTAACAAACCTCCAAACGAGCTTCAATGACATACAACACTCCTTCCGTGGCCTCCAACTGTTTTTAAATGCTAGTAAAACTAAATGCATGCTCTTCAACCAATTGCTGCCCACACCCGCCCAGCCAACAGCATCACTGCTCTGGATGGTTCTGACTTAGACTATGTGGACAACTACAAATACCTATGTGTCTGGTTAGACTATAAACTCTCCTTCCAGACTTACATTAAGCATCTCCAATGCAAAATTAAATCTAGAATTGGCTTCCTATTTCGCAACAAAGCATCATTCACTCATGCTGCCAAACATACCCTCGTAAAACTGACTATCCTACCGATCCTTGACTTTGGCGATGTCATTTACAAAATAGCCTCCAACACTCTACTCAGCAAACTGGATGCAGTCTATCACAGTGCCATCCGTTTACTACCCACCTCTGCAACCTTTATGCTCCCGTTGGCTGGCCCTCACTACATATTCGTCGTCAAACCCGCTGGCTCCAGGTCATCTATAAGTCTTTGCTAGGTAAAGCCCAGCCTTATCTCAGCTCACTGGTCACCATAGCAACACCCACCCGTAGCACACGCTCCAGCAGGTATATTTTACTGGTGATCCCCAAAGCCAACACCTGCTTTGGCTGCCTTTCCTTCCAGTTCTCTGCTGCCAATGACTGGAACAAATTTCAAAAATCACTGAAGCTGGAGACTTATATCTCCATCTCTAACTTCAAGCATCAGCTGTCAGAGCAGCTTACCGATCACTGTGCCTGTACACAGCCCATCTGTAAATAGCACATCCAACTACCTCATCCCCATATTGTTATTTATTTAGTTTGCTCGTTTGCACCCCAGTATCTCTACTTGCACATCATCATCTGCACATCTATCACTCCAGTATTAATGCTACATTGTAATTATTTCACCTCTATGGCCTATTGCCTTACCTCCCTAATCTTACTACATTTGCACACACTGTACATAGAATTTTGCTATTGTGTAATTGACTGTACGTTTTTTATCCCATTTTGTACAAACTATGTGTTGTTTTTGTCGCACTGCTTTGCTTTATCTTGGCCCTGGTCACAGTTGTAAATGAGAACTTGTTCTGAACTGGCTTTATTTAACCTGGTTAAATAAAGGTGAAATAAAAAATATATATATTCCAAAAAATTCAAAAAGCTGCATGTAGCCACATGTGCACATTTCTTCATATTTTGCTAGTAAGGCAGTTATTGCTGTATTTTGAGACAGATTTGAAGTAGCCAATAGGCATGTTAACATCATCCCCCTCTTCAAAGGGGGAGACACTCTAGACCTAAACTATTATAGACCTGTATATCCATCCTGCTAAAATATTTGTGTGTGTGTGTAGCATCATTTTTCAGATTCTCTGTAATAATGGCATGGGAATAATACTTTTGTAAAGTGATTTCTTGCATCAAACACAACATTTTCAGTCACCTCCTTGTCTGAAGGACAAGTGGATAAACAGGTTAATATCAAGCCCAGACTTTTTTTCAAAAGTCTGATGGAATGTCGGCATTGAACACCACACATTGGCTGCTACTCTAGGCTGAATGAAAGAACAGCTATTTCCATGCTATTATGTTATGGGATGTGTTTTTCTTTATTGTTTTTATTGTAGGCCATTCTGGTAGGCTACATTATGATTAGTAGCCTACTTGTTAACTGTAACTTAAAGCAGGTACAGCCTCAGTGTTCACAGTAAACACTGTGAGGAAAGATGCCTCTACTCTGACAGACTTACAGTGGGGGAAAGTAGTGATATGTAGTGATAAGGCTCCATTTGCCAGGGATTCTTCCACCGGTGGGGAAATATTGAAGCAGTTGCGTAAATAAGGGAAGGTTATAAACCTCCCTGTCCATCAGAGAACACCTCTGGGACTCCAGAGTGAGCCCTCCACCAGAGCTGTTTACATATGAAAGAATGGAGGGAGTTAGAGAGGGAGTGAACGAGAGCATGGAATGGAGAGAGAAAAAGAGAGAGAGAGGGGAGAAAGAGAGATGGAGAAGAGAGAATTATCACCACTGTCAGTGTGTTTGATCATGGCTGCAACATTAGTTTAGATTCCATCACTGCAGGGTAAATGTTCTGGCACGATCACTATGGAAACAGAATCAGGAAGTGCAGTAGTTGATGCCTTGGAGTGATGGTGGGAAACATGCAAATACAAATGTCATTCCAGGAAAAGAAAGGAAAGAGAGAAAGGTGGTGAAGATGTATGCTTGGCAGGGCAATGCTGCGCTTCACTTGAAAGCGTTCAAAAGATGAAATCGCTACCGGTGTCAAGAGTGTGTGTGTGTGTGTGTGTGTGTGTGTGTGTGTGTGTGTGTGTGTGTGTGTGTGTGTGTGTGTGTGTGTGTGTGTGTGTGTGTGTGTGTGTGTGTGAGTGTGTGTGTGTGTGTGTGTGTGTCCGTGTGTGTGTGTGTCCATGTGTGTGTGTGTCCGTGTGTGTCCGTGTGTGTGTACAGATGTAGGATCTTAATTTGTGCCAGTTTTCTATAGCAGGAAAACAAACCAACAGCAAATGTGAATTGTGTGGATTATATTTTATGGACATTTTTTGTTGGGGTTGATCTATTTTTTGTTAGGGCAATTCAAGTCTCACATTTAGAAGTGAAAAGTTTTTTTGGGGGGGTTTACATCGAATAAAATACAAGTATGCGGTGCAGGGAAATTCTCAGCCACAAAAGAGTTCCTTAATTCCTGTGAAGTGAATAACTGAATAGAGTTCTGAATATAGTTCTGTACAACGGAAGTAGTGGAGGTGTATAGGCATAGGGAACAGCCTGTACCATTACCTGAAAAAACCTGAGACTTTTGTGCCATTAACAGTGTTAAAAATGTCCTCTCTCTCAAACATACTGTATTCTTAGAACTCCAAAGTTGGATGTATTTCCATTAGGATGTGCAGTGTACCAGTAACCCTCACTAAAGAAGGATGCCCACATAGGCCATCATATCAATGGGTTGGAACCCCGTTCCCCCTGCCAGCATATGACATGATCCTTCACACAGCTGAATGGGACAAGGTGGCATGGCTGCCCTCTCTCCCTCATGCAGAGAGTTAGTATCCCTTCTTCCAGTTTTCCTTGTCTCCCTGCCAGGCAGTTCTATGTCCAGGCCTCTCAGTGCTAATAGCATTGCCTCTCCTCTCTTCTCTCCTCTCTCTCCTGTTCTCTCCTCTCCTCCATAAAGAGACACATCAGCATCTTTCAGACGGGCCACTGAGCTCATTTAAATTGGCTCCGGCCTGAGGATGCCTCATTTCTCACCAGGCTCCAGCCCCTGCATAACCTCGCCTTGCCTGTGTTCTCTCAGATTATTCCCCTGCAGGCGGTGCATAACGCTGGAGAGCAATCTAACACATCCTCCTGAACAGACAACAGTCCATATTTCTGCACGTACACTAGGCTAAAAACTGTGTCCAGCTATGTGAGTGAATGGGGGCTCCTGTTTTCGGGGTGTGTGTTTGCAGGGGTGGTAGAGAGAGGAGGGGTTTGAGGGGAAAGTGTTAAGGGGAGGTGGGGATAACCAGAGACAAAATCCACCCACCCCCCTTTCAAAGCCACTGCCAGCCAGCAGTGTGAACTGGGTCACAGGGACATATTTAAATGTGAGTTTAAGCCCTCAGCACAGCACACCTCTACCACCCTCCCCTGGTATATTGTTTGTGAATGAAAGGAGGATAAGGATGGAGGGAGAATTGTAGGGAAAGAGTAAGAAGTCCATTCTAACAAGCACTTCCCTCAGTGCTGTGGGAGCTATTGCAGTTTGATGGATTAGGCGTGATGAGTGTGTGTCAGCTGGTTTAATCGCAGGTCCACTGCAGCCTGAGGAGATGGTTTTAATCATATTTGCCTCCTCATTACCCTCCCGTCTGCTGTCCTAGTTCCTCTCACAGGGACATTAATATAGCAGCCCCCTTCCCTTCCTCTCACAGGGACATTAATATAGCAGCCCCCTTCCCTTCCTCTCACAGGGACATTAATATAGCAGCCCCCTTCCCTTCCTCTCACAGGGACATTAATATAGCAGCCCCCTTCCCTTCCTCTCACAGGGACATTAATATAGCAGCCCCCTTCCCTTCCTCTCACAGGGACATTAATATAGCAGCCCTGACTAGTTCTCTGTGTGTGATCCTTCCTCTCACAGGGACATTAATATAGCAGCCCTGACTTCCCTTCCTCTCACAGGGACATTAATATAGCAGACCCCGTTAGTTCTCTGTGTGTGATCTGATGTTAGTTATCTGTGGGATCTGACGTTAGTTCTCTGTGTGATCTGAGCAGTTCTCCCCGTTAGTTCTCCTGATCCGTTAGTTCTCTTTGTGTGATCTGACGGACATTAATATAGCAGTTCTCTTTGTGTGATCCCTTCCCTTCCTCTCACAGGGACATTAATATAGATCTGACGTTAGTTCTCTTTGTGTGATCCTTCCCTTCCTCTCTGTGTGACAGGGACATTAATATAGCAGCCTGTGTGTGATCACTGCCCTTCCTCTCACAGGGACATTAATATAGCAGCCCCCTTCCCTTCCTCTCACAGGGACATTAATATCTGACGTTAGTTATCATCTGATGTTAGTTCTCTGTGTGTGATCCTTCCTCTCAGTTCTCAGGGACATTAATATAGCAGCCCCTTCCCTTCCTCTCACAGGGACATTAATATAGCTGTGTGTGAGCCCCCTTCCCTTCCTCTCACAGGGACATTAATGATCTAGTAGTTCCCCTTCCCTGTGTGTGATCTGATGTTACAGGGACATTAATATATCTGACGCAGCCCCCTTCCCTTCCTCTCTGTGTGTGATCATGGACATTAATATAGTTTTCTGTGTGTGATCAGTTATCTTTGTGTGATCCCCTTCCCTTCCTCTCTGTGTGTGATCAGGGACATTAATATAGCAGCCCACTGCCCTTCTGATGTTAGTTCTCTCCGTGTGATCTGACGTTAGTTATCTGTGTGATCTGACGTTAATTCTCTGTGTGTGACCTGATGTTAGTTCTCTTTGTGTGATCTGACGTTAGTTCTCTGTGTGTGATCTGACGTTAGTTCTCTTTGTGTGATCTGACGTTAGTTCTCTGTGATCAGACTTTAGTTCTCCGTGTGATCTGACGTTAGTTATCTGTGTGATCTGACGTTAATTCTCTGTGTGTGACCTGATGTTAGTTCTCTTTGTGTGATCTGACGTTAGTTCTCTGTGTGTGATCTGACGTTAGTTCTCTTTGTGTGATCTGACGTTAGTTCTCTGTGTGTGATCTGACGTTAGTTATCTGTGTGTGATCTGATGTTAGTTCTCTGTGTGTGATCTGACGTTAGTTCTCTTTTAGTTATCTGTGTGATCTGATCTGACGTTAGTTCTCTGTGTGTGATCTGATGTTAGTTCTCTTTGCGTGATCTGACGTTAGTTTTCTGTGTGTGATCTGATGTTAGTTCTCTGTGTGTGATCTGATGTTAGTTTTCTGTGTGTGATCTGATGTTAGTTATCTTTGTGTGATCTGACGTTAGTTCTCTGTGTGTGATCTGACGTTAGTTATCTGTGTGTGATCTGATGTTAGTTCTGTGTGTGATCTGTGTGTGATCTGATGTTAGTTTTCTGTGTGTGATCTGACGTTGTTAGTTTTCTTTGTGTGATCTGACGTTAGTTCTCTTTGTGTGATCTGACGTTAGTTTCTCATGATCTGACGTTAGTTCTCTGTGTGTGATCTGACGTTAGTTCTCTGTGTGTGATCTGATGTTAGTTCTCTGTGTGTGATCTGATGTTAGTTTTCTGTGTGTGATCTGATGTTAGTTCTCTTTGTGTGATCTGACGTTAGTTCTCTGTGATCAGACTTTAGTTCTCCGTGTGATCTGACGTTAGTTATCTGTGTGATCTGACGTTAATTCTCTGTGTGTGATCTGATGTTAGTTCTCTTTGTGTGATCTGACGTTAGTTCTCTGTGTGTGATCTGACGTTAGTTCTCTTTGTGTGATCTGACGTTAGTTCTCTGTGATCAGACTTTAGTTCTCTGTGTGTGATCTGATCGTTAGTTATCTGTGTGATCTGACGTTAGTTCTCTGTGTGTGATCTCTGTTGTGATCTGGACGTTAGTTCTCTGTGTGTGATCTGAGTTCTCGTTAGTTCTCTTGTGTGATCTGTTAGTTCTCTGTGTGTGATCTGACGTTGTTCTCTTTGTGTGATCTGACGTTAGTTCTCTGTGATCAGACTTTAGTTCTCCGTGTGATCTGACGTTAGTTATCTGTGTGATCTGACGTTAATTCTCTGTGTGTGACCTGATGTTAGTTCTCTTTGTGTGATCTGACGTTAGTTCTCTGTGTGATCTGATGTTAGTTCTCTGTGTGTGATCTGACGTTAGTTCTCTTTGCATGATCTGACGTTAGTTCTCTGTGTGTGATCTGACGTTAGTTATCTGTGTGTGATCTGATGTTAGTTCTCTGTGTGTGATCTGATGTTAGTTCTCTTTGCGTGATCTGACGTTAGTCTGTGTGTGATCTGTTGTGATCTGACGTTAGTTCTCTGTGTGTGATCTGATGTTAGTTCTCTTTGCGTGATCTGACGTTAGTTTTCTGTGTGTGATCTGATGTTAGTTCTTTGTGTGTGATCTGATGTTAGTTTTCTGTGTGTGATCTGATGTTAGTTATCTTTGTGTGATCTGACGTTAGTTCTCTGTGTGTGATCTGACGTTAGTTCTCTGTGTGTGATCTGACGTTAGTTCTCTGTGTGTGATCTGATGTTAGTTCTCTTTGTGTGATCTGACGTTAGTTCTCTGTGTGTGATCTGACGTTAGTTTTCTGTGTGTGATCTGATGTTAGTTCTCTTTGCATGATCTGACGTTAGTTCTCTGTGTGTGATCTGACGTTAGTTATCTGTGTGTGATCTGATGTTAGTTCTCTTTGTGTGATCTGACGTTAGTTCTCTTTGCGTGATCTGACGTTAGTTATCTGTGTGTGATCTGATGTTAGTTCTCTGTGTGTGATCTGATGTTAGTTTTCTGTGTGTGATCTGATGTTAGTTATCTTTGTGTGATCTGACGTTAGTTCTCTGTGTGTGATCTGACGTTAGTTATCTGTGTGTGATCTGATGTTAGTTCTCTGTGTGTGATCTGATGTTAGTTTTCTGTGTGTGATCTGATGTTAGTTCTCTTTGTGTGATCTGACGTTAGTTCTCTTTGTGTGATCTGACGTTAGTTCTCTTTGCGTGATCTGACGTTAGTTATCTGTGTGTGATCTGATGTTAGTTCTCTGTGTGTGATCTGATGTTAGTTTTCTGTGTGTGATCTGATGTTAGTTCTCTTTGTGTGATCTGACGTTAGTTCTCTGTGATCAGACTTTAGTTCTCCGTGTGATCTGACGTTAGTTATCTGTGTGATCTGACGTTAATTCTCTGTGTGTGACCTGATGTTAGTTCTCTTTGTGTGATCTGACGTTAGTTCTCTGTGTGTGATCTGACGTTAGTTCTCTTTGTGTGATCTGACGTTAGTTCTCTGTGATCAGACTTTAGTTCTCCGTGTGATCTGACGTTAGTTATCTGTGTGATCTGACGTTAATTCTCTGTGTGTGACCTGATGTTAGTTCTCTTTGTGTGATCTGACGTTAGTTCTCTGTGTGATCTGATGTTAGTTCTCTGTGTGTGATCTGACGTTAGTTCTCTTTGCATGATCTGACGTTAGTTCTCTGTGTGTGATCTGACGTTAGTTATCTGTGTGTGATCTGATGTTAGTTCTCTGTGTGTGATCTGATGTTAGTTCTCTTTGCGTGATCTGACGTTAGTTCTCTGTGTGTGATCTGATGTTAGTTCTCTTTGCGTGATCTGACGTTAGTTTTCTGTGTGTGATCTGATGTTAGTTCTCTGTGTGTGATCTGACGTTAGTTTTCTGTGTGTGATCTGATGTTTTTCTGTGTGTGATCTGTTAGTTTTCTTGTGTGTTAGTTATCTTTGTGTGATCTGACGTTAGTTCTCTGTGTGTGATCTGACGTTAGTTCTCTGTGTGTGATCTGATGTTAGTTCTCTTTGTGTGATCTGACGTTAGTTCTCTGTGTGTGATCTGATGTTAGTTCTCTTTGTGTGATCTGACGTTAGTTCTCTGTGTGTGATCTGACGTTAGTTATCTGTGTGTGATCTGATGTTAGTTCTCTGTGTGTGATCTGACGTTAGTTCTCTTTGCATGATCTGACGTTAGTTCTCTGTGTGTGATCTGACGTTAGTTATCTGTGTGTGATCTGATGTTAGTTCTCTGTGTGTGATCTGATGTTAGTTCTCTTTGTGTGATCTGACGTTAGTTCTCTGTGTGTGATCTGACGTTAGTTCTCTTTGCGTGATCTGACGTTAGTTTTCTGTGTGTGATCTGATGTTAGTTCTCTGTGTGTGATCTGATGTTAGTTTTCTGTGTGTGATCTGATGTTAGTTCTCTTTGTGTGATCTGATGTTAGTTCTCTGTGTGAGCTGATGTTAGTTATCTGTGTGTGATCTGATGTTAGTTCTCTGTGTGTGATCTGACGTTAGTTCTCTTTGCATGATCTGACGTTAGTTCTCTGTGTGAGCTGATGTTAGTTCTCTGTGTGTGATCTGATGTTAGTTCTCTGTGTGTGATCTGTTGTTAGTTCTCTTTGCGTGATCTGACGTTAGTTATCTGTGTGATCTGATGTTAGTTCTCTTTGTGTGATCTGACGTTAGTTCTTATTGTGTGATCTGATGTTAGTTCTCTGTGTGAGCTGATGTTAGTTCTCTGTGATCTGACGTTAGTTCTCTGTGATCTGACGTTAGTTCTCTGTGTGATCTGACGTTAGTTCTCTGTGATCTGACGTTAGTTATCTGTGTGTGATCTGACGTTAGTTCTCTGTGTGTGATCTGACGTTAGTTCTCTTTGTGTGATCTGACGTTGTTGTGATTGATGTTAGTTCTTTGTGTGATCTGATTTTAGTTCTCTGTGTGTGATCTGATGTTAGTTCTCTTTGTGTGATCTGACGTTAGTTCTCTGTGAGTGATCTGACGTTAGTTCTCTGTGTGTGATCTGACGTTAGTTCTCTGTGTGTGATCTGACGTTAGTTCTCTGTGTGTGATCTGACGTTAGTTCTCTGTGTGTGATCTGACGTTAGTTCTCTGTGTGTGATCTGACGTTAGTTCTCTGTTTTCTCTTTGTGTGATCTGAAGTTAGTTCTCGTTGTTATTTTTGTGTGATCTGATGTTAGTTCTCTTTGTGTGATCTGACGTTAGTTCTTATTGTGTGATCTGATGTTAGTTCTCTGTGTGAGCTGATGTTAGTTCTCTGTGATCTGACGTTAGTTCTCTGTGATCTGACGTTAGTTCTCTGTGTGTGATCTGACGTTAGTTCTCTGTGATCTGACGTTAGTTATCTGTGTGTGATCTGACGTTAGTTCTCTGTGTGTGATCTGACGTTAGTTCTCTTTGTGTGATCTGATGTTAGTTCTCTTTGTGTGATCTGATTTTAGTTCTCTGTGTGTGATCTGATGTTAGTTCTCTTTGTGTGATCTGACGTTAGTTCTCTGTGAGTGATCTGACGTTAGTTCTCTGTGTGTGATCTGACGTTAGTTCTCTGTGTGTGATCTGACGTTAGTTCTCTGTGTGTGATCTGACGTTAGTTCTCTGTGTGTGATCTGACGTTAGTTCTCTGTGTGTGATCTGACGTTAGTTCTCTGTGTGTGATCTGACGTTAGTTCTCTGTGTTCTCTTTGTGTGATCTGAAGTTAGTTCTCGTTGTTATTTTTGTGTGATCTGATGTTAGTTCTCTTTCTGTGATCTGATGTTAGTTCTCTGTCTTCTCTTTGTGTGACCTGATGTTAGTTTTCTTTGCATGTTCTGGCGTTAGTTGTCTTTGTGTCTCTCTGAATTTTTAGTCCTTCATTCTCTATGGCCTCTTTCTCTATATTAGCCTCCTTGTTGCTGTGAGCAACGGGAGAGGGACTAATTGCATTGGCAGCAACCTTGTTAATGACAATGTTTTAACGGCTTTTAGCCATGATTGCATTGACTTTCAACACTGGCATTTTAGTTTACGCAACTGTCATTTGCTTAAAAGCTTTACTCTAATTTTGGACAAGCTGTGGTTTAACGCTGTGTTTGTGATAACAGATTTAATGCTGTCAATAAATGAGTTCCCAGTGGACAGGGGGGCGGGGTAGATTTTTCCAGTGTCTGGGCCAAAGCGTGTGTGTGCCTGTGTGTGGTGCATGTGCGGGCGTGTGGTGGGGGGTGTCCACTGAAGGTCAATGCCTTGTCTGGTTCCATTGTAAGAATGGCTGCATAAGTTCAAATGGGTTCCTCTGAAGGATTTGATTTTAAACTGGGATTAGTGTTCATAAAAGGACAAAACACCATTAACACCAGTGTCACACTTCAACCCCGAAACAGTCATCCCTGCAGTTCAGCCTGATTTAAGTATTCGTAAGAGTGGTGTGTGTGTGTTTGTGACATTTGAAATGTTTGTTGACACTTAATATCATCACTGACACGGCAAGTCACCCTCCATCACAAAAACGACAGTTAGTTTCTCCTCGTCACTTGTTTTTTTGTTCACTCCTCCTTCTCTTCCTCTCCGCTCTCTCTTCCCCTGCTCTAATTATGCCAACTGTGTAAAATCTCTCCTTATGATCTCCATTTAGCTGCATTACCATCAGCAGCCTTTCCTCTTATCACTGCTCTGATGATCACTGAGAGAGAGAGAGAGAGAGAGAGAGAGAGAGAGAGAGAGAGATGCACATGTTTAAGGGGCATATTTGTCATCTCTTCAGACTGCACTATGTGTCTAGACCTTCACCTAGGTGTTGAGAGAGCTGTGTCATTTTCTATAATTGCTGCTCACACACACAGCGCTGTCTTTGTGGGCGCTGTCATTGTGAGTGTGTTGGTTGGTTAATGGTTAAAACTTCTTAGGGATAGGCGTCCCGCTAGCCGAACATCTTCCGGTGAAACTGGAGGGCGCGTAATTCAAATAAATAAATATTATGGATTTTAAACATTTAGGTACATATGAGTGTCTTATATCGGCTGAAAGCTTAAATTCTTGTTAATCTAACTGCACTGTCAGATTTACAGTAGCTATTACAGCAAAAACATTCCATGCAATTGTTTGAGGACGGCGCCCAACTTCAAAATATTTTTCCAGCGTTTCAGGTTTCATACATTCACATATAACGATTAAATATTCACTTACATTTTTGAAAATCTTCCTCTGATTTGTCATCCAATGGGTCCCAGCTATAACATGTAGTGTCGTTTTGTTAGATAAAATCCTTCTTTATATCCCAAAAAGTCAGTTTAGTTGAGTAATCCACTCGTTCAACTTGCAGAGAAAGGAATCCGAAAATCTACCCCTATGCTTTGTTTCAACAAGTCAAAATACATTTCTATTTACTCCTCATACTAAAATGTAATCAAACTATAATATTTACAGTGGGGCAAAAAAGTATTTAGTCAGCCACCAATTGTGCAAGTTCTCCCACTTAAAAAGATGAGAGAGGCCTGTAATTTTCATCATAGGTACACTTCAACTATGACAGACAAAATGAGAAAAAACATCACTGCTCTAGAGGAGATCTGCATGGAGGAATGGGCCAAAATACCAGCAACAGTGTGTGAAAACCTTGTGAAGACTTACAGAAAACGTTTGACCTCTGTCATTGCCAACAAAGGGTATATAACAAAGTATTGAGATAAACTTTTGATATTGACCAAATACTTATTTTCCACCATAATTTGCAAATAAATTCATAAAAAATCCTACAATGTGATTTTCTTGATTTTGTTTTCTCATTTTGTCTGTCATAGTTGAAGTGTAAGTCTGGATCATCCTTGGGAACAATTTCCAAATGCCTGAAGGTACCCTGTTCATCTGTACAGACAATAGTACGCAAGTATAAACACCATGGGATAAGTTCAAATCAATCCCAGAATAACAGCAAAGCACCTTGTGAAGATGCTGGAGAAAACAGGTACAAAAGTATCTATATCCACAGTAAAACAAGTCCTATATTAACATAACCTGAAAGGCCACTCAGCAAGGACGAAGCCACTGCTCCAAAACCGCCATAAAAAAGACAGACTACGGTTTGCAACTGCACATGGCGACAAAGATCGTAGTTTTTAGAGAAATGTCTTCTGGTCTGATAAAACAAAAATAGAACTGTTTGGCCATAATGACCATCATTATGTTTGGAGGAAAAAGGGGGAGACTTGCAAGCCGAAGAACACCATCCCAACCGTGAAGCACGGGGGTGGCAGCATCATGTTGTGGGGGTGCTTTGCTGCAGGAGGGACTGGTGCACTTCACAAAATAGATGCCATCATGAGGTAACAAAATTATGTGGCTATATTGAAGCAACATCTCTAGACATCAGTCAGGAAGTTAAAGCTTGGTCGCAAATGGGTCTTCCAAATGGACAATGCCCCCAATCATATTTCCAAAGTTGTGGCAAAATGGCTTAAGGACAACAAAGTCAAGGTATTGGAGTGGCTATCACAAAGCCCTGACCTCAATCCTGTAGAAAATTTGTGGACAGAACTGAAACAGCGTGTGCAAGCAAGGAGGCCTACAAACCTGACTCAGTTACACCAGCTCTGTCAGGAGGAATGGGCCAAAATTCACCCAACTTATTGTGGGAAGCTTGTGGAAGGCTACCCAAAACGTTTGACTCAAGTTAAACAATTTCAAGGCAATGCTACCAAATACTAATTGAGTGTATGTAACTTCTGACCCACTGGGAATATGATGAAATAAATAAAAGCTGAAATAAATAATTCGCTCTACTATTATTCTGACATTTCACATTCTTAAAATAAAGTGGTGATCCTAACTGCCCTAAGACAGGGAATTTATACTAGGATTCAATGTCAGGAATTGTGAAAAACAGAGTTTAAATGTGTTTGGCTAAGGTGTATGTGAACTTCCGACTTCAACAGTATATCACATTCTATTGGTTCCAAGAACGTTGTATAATAATTTAAATTAAAACTTGTTTTGGGTATCAGTTCATAAACCATGTGCCATGGAATCAGTACATCGAAAATCTCTTCCCAACTGTTTTGCAACCTACATGACACCTGTACATCTTTTGGTCCTTAAATGAAAATGGTATGCTTTTTTATTCATCATCATTTTTTAAAACCAATTGTAATCTTTAATGCAGAGCCGACAGACAAGTTCCTTACTTTTTCCCCCTTCCACTTTCCTCTTCCATTTTTGTGGTAATGTTGAAATTAGTTGGTCGTAATTCTGGGTAGAGCCTACATTTTCATATATTTTTGTTAGCTGAATGTGTGACATAACTCCACCAGTCCTATTAATGATATAATTTACAAAGATTGTATATATATTTTTTAATCAATTATTATATTTGAATTTAACCACAATATTTGTTATATTATTTGTTCTGTCTTAAACTGAAATTGCGCTCACTGTTACCCCTAGTGGCCGTTTTCCACATCATCTCCCAGCATCCTCAGACAAGGATGGATGTGGAATACTGACTTGTACCACGAGTGACCTGGCTGTGTTGGCAGCATGTCATCCCTCATGGTGCTGAGGCTGGTATGATTGACAGGAGTGGATACAGGGCATTACAGTGTGACAGAGTGTCCTGATCCTCCGGCTGCCCCCGCATCACCACACGTCTCAAACACATCCCTCCGTCTCTCTCCTCTCTTTCCTCCACTCCCGTCATCTCTCTTAAACTCTCCATTCGTCTTTCATATTAATCTGCATCTCTGTCTTCATTTCATTCTCTCAAAGTGTCCGTTTTTTTTGTTTTTTTGCTATATATTTTTCTGATCACTCTTTATTTTTATCCTCGGTTTATGTTTTAGCTCGGTTTTAGTTTTCCCCAAGTTAAACTGTGTAGAAATAACCCTATTATTTTTGGCTGACATTAACGCGAGGCTAGTGTCAAATGTACATTTGTTGTCAATTTCGGCCTGCGATCTGTTATTTTCAAACTGTTGCACAAGGACTGGCAATTTACCTGTCTTATAATCACTCACTTGCGCTCAGGGGTGGGAGGGGTGGAAATATTTGAAGTGTGTCCTTAAAAACATGATCAAAAGTGTTAATTTCAGGGACGCTGTAATACGAGGTTGGTTATGGTGTAGTGAACACGAGTCATCATGGTTACGTGATGAGGTAACCCTGCCTGCAAACCTCAGAACCCGTGTCTGCCCTCTGCTCAAGAGGAGATTTCCTATTGGTCTAATGGTCTAAGACGGTGTTTGCTCCCATGGGAGACCCGGGTTTGAATCCTGCATTGTACAATGGCATGAACTTTGACAGCAGAAACGCAACGTATCCAGCCATGACAAACACTGCCCATTATGTGCATGGAACACAATTTGAAGCAACCACATATTTAGGCATGGAGCACATTCTGATTGGCCAGTGATGGGTTAAGCATTGACACACCTGTAACTTATTTATTCATCAAAACCCAGCCCTTTCCCGTCACCGCCAGCACTCTGCCCCTCATTCTTGGTTGTGAAAATAGCACAAATATGTTTTGACCCACGCTTAGATTTACCATTAGGTTTGTCTGTCTGTCTGTCTGTCTGTCTGTCTGTCTGTCTGTCTGTCTGTCTGTCTGTCTGTCTGTCTGTCTGTCTGTCTGTCTGTCTGTCTCTCATCTTGACTCAGAGGGATGATTGTTTTTTTCTCACCTCACTCAGTAAAAAAAATCTAGTTGTTTCAACTAAATAGTATTAAATAACTGGTTCCGTTTCCTTCTTTTTGTTTACTCAACTTTGTGGTTGGTCCAAACTTAGCTACAACACGAGAAAACGTAGGCAACAAATATTTGTTTGCTCAAAATGTCTCATATGGTAATTCAACTAGAAATTATTATTTGGGCATCTTACCTAAAAAAAAGGCTTTCAGAGCTAGTTACACACACAGTGCTACAATGTTTTCGAATTGCATAATTGACATAAATGATTACATTGTGCATGTTAATTTATACAGTCATTAATATTCAACATGTCCTCACCTGGGATTTGAACTTTTGGTTCACAGCATTCCAATCTTCCTGCTACGCCACCATGTGTGTGTCAGTAACTGATTTCACCTGTATTGCTCCACTTTGCACTTCAAAGTAAATGTCAGCTTGTGTTAGTAGTACAAATGTATCATAGTGATTAAGGAGTAACATTAAAACAGAATAAATTGCTCCACCAACATTAGACAACTGTACAGAAAAAAACTAAAATTGCTTAAATAAGAAAATCTAATCAATGATGAGAGAATAGTCAGATAAACTGATCATTGACACAGCCATGATGGCGTAGCAGGAACATTAGCGTAGCCATGAACCAAGAGGCTGTAAATTCAAATCCCAGGTGAGGACATGCTGAATAATAATGACTGTAGAAATGAACATGCACAATGTAATAATGTCTTTTAACCTGTGTCTAATATGTATATTGCGAACATTGTATCCTAAAAGCACTGTGTGTAACCAGCTGCACATCCTTTGCTAGTTAAGATGCCAAAATAATCATTTATAGTTGAATGAACATGTGAGACAAGTTGAGCAAACACATCATTTTAAATTGACTGAAGTTGGAAATAAAGTTTGGGCCAACACTTTTTTTTTCAGGTAACACTTGGACCTAAAAGTTGTGTAAACTAAACAAAGTCTTAGGAACCATTTACTTAATAATAATAATTTGAAGCAACTGCATATGTGGGTGTGTTTTTCTGGTGCAGCGCTGACCTGTGCCCCTGACCTTCAGGAAAGCAGTGGTAATGAAACCTAATGATACAATGGCATCAGTGCTAATTAACACAGCAGCAGCTTGTGTCTGTGTGTCACAGGAGAAATGTGTCATGCTACTCTGCTAGATGGTAATTACCCAGTGTCTCATCCTCCATTGCATCAGTGTCACTGTCTCCATTGCATGAGTGTCCTATTAGTGTACGAGTCCATAGGGGTTAGTGAAAAGTGTCACATTCACAGCAATGAAACACACACACACACACACACACACACACACACACACACACACACACACATTATACAGCTCATCAATGCATACTGACATAAAATACATTTAAATCAGCTCAACATATATCACTACACTTCAAGGGCATTGCTTAGATGAATACATACATATATTTAAAATGTTTTACTCATGATCAGACAGTGGACAAGATTAGACCATCTAAAGGATATAGGCTACGTTTGGCCCTTTTCCCTGTTGATATGGATTAGATAACGAAAATAATTGGTGACTATTTATGCCTTATTCAGATCATATTTAAGTAATGTGTTGTTGCTTTTACATTACCAGAAATGTCCATGGAATGTTTCAAGAGCGTATGAAGTATCACTGATAGCGTTATTGTTCCCCTATCAAACACTATTTGGGATTGAGGATAACTGAGGCCTTTGTTGTTCCCCTATCAAACACTATCTGGGATTGAGGATAACTGAGGCCTTTATTGACTAGAAACATGGAAATGGGTTGGAGGCGCCTGAAGAGCTTACTGACCTAAAGCATAATACCCTATATTAAGTAAAGTGGACACACTTAACTATTGTTTTCGCATCAGATAATATATTTTTATTGCGAGAAACAGAGGGTTTATCATGGCTATGAGGGAGGTGGGTTTGGGCTTAGAGGATTCAAGAGCATTTTGAAAAGAGTCATTATACATGAAGCAAAGTAGCCACTCTTAACTATTATTCCTTGTTAATGATCTAATAAGGGAAGGCTTATCTTGCCGCTCATCACCACTGATTCAGGGGTAAAAAGAGGAAAAAATAAACACAAATCATGTTAAAAGCACCTCTGGGCCTCATCATTTCATCATAGTCCACAGTGCAGCCAGTAGTCTTCTCTGAACCCAGCAGACATACGGACAGACTTTCAATAATACTACTATGGATGAGGAGAGATATGAGGATGGAGAAGAGGGTGGAGATGCTTTGGTAGTTGGCAGGGCTGGAAGAATAGGAGGAACATGAGGCTGGCAGTGGGTAAAGAGGAGGAGTGGATGAAACAAAGAGAAATAGGAGTCTGGCATAAGGTTTGGTTGAGGAGAGATGAGTAGGGGGGGGGGGGGGGGGTGTACCATTTGATCAGCGGGTGATGGAGATTACTGATGGAAGAGGGCTTTGACTGAAGGTCAAATCGGAAGCCCTGGCATTTTCAGCTGCATTTGTCACAGGGGAGAGAATAAATAAAGTTAAGTGCATCTTGTTTATTATCTCGGCTTTCTCTCATTGTGTACGGAGAAAAGCAGAAAGAGAGATAAAGAGAGGCAGAAGGGATTGCTGCCATTAGATGATTCAGACTCAGCTAAGTAGGATTTGGGTAGTCTCCTGGTATTTATTATTAGAAAAAGAAAGGGGGGGAAAGTTGGCATTCCCTCATCTGATTACCTCATTCCTTCATCTGAATTTTTAATGACAGATTTGATTTGATGGAGAAAGAAAACATTATTTTCATTTTATTATTTCCCCCGAATGGCAGTACAGCTTTTTTTCTAGGAAGTATTCCCTCAGGCCAGTATCTGAAGGTGCAGTACAAGTCTATAGTACTGTATTATGGCCTTATATTTTTGTCTGTCTCTATGTCTAGCTCCATCCTCCACACTGATAGGCTGAAGGGCATCACACTGTCCCTGCTCCAATATCCCACCAGACTGGCTGGAACACAGTCACCCGTCTGGTGCTGGAGCCATGTGTGTGTGTGTGTGTGTGTGTGTGTGTGTGTGTGTGTGTGCCTTTGCATTGGTGTGCGTTTGTGCATGCATGTGTGTGTGAGGGGGTCATTCTCCCCCCAGGCAGGGCAGAGTGCCCGTGGCCATACGACCTGACTGCCCAGCCTCTAATATCTGATCAAGGACCATCTGCTGTTGGTGCGAGACACACTCTCTCTCTCTTCCCCTGTCTCTTTCTGACCTCTCCAAGGAGAGGAAAATTAGACTATCAGGACACCATTAGAATAGCCCTGGCCACATTAGAAAGGACATGTTACAGGAGGTATTTAGATTACTCCCATTATGCTGCTATTTATTTATTATAGGCTATTTATTTGGAAGATTCTCTCTCTCTCTCTTTCCCCCTTGCAGTGCATGCTGGGAGTTTTTGGGAGTTTGGTGTGGAGGGCTCTGTCCTAACTAACTTTCTTGATTATTTTCATGGTATTTTCTTTCAAATGTATTTTGTATGGTGGAAGGTTAATGCACTATTTGTTTTAGCGGTATCCACAGGTTTTTAAAAAAGTTAGGGTGGAAGAGGACAGAGTAACTTTCCTTGGGTTTGGAAGGTGTGGTGTGCACGATATCTTCTCAGTTTAGCGCGGAGGAAACACTGTCGATACGGCATGGATTCAGGTGTGTTCCTGAGAATGGAGATAAAGTGGAGGAGGTTTTGCTTGCAGTTGGTGAACAGGTAGAAGCTGAACTTATACATTCTGCTTCTAGAATGAACAAAGCTGTGGTTGTGTTCATGAGCAAATTTGGTTGGTAGGCTAATTGCTCGTGGAATATTTATAAGGGGTGTGTTGGTGCCAATTTCACCTCTCTCTACCCCTTTGACAAGAGTGGTAGTTGTAAATTTGGTTCCGTTTATTACGGATGATCAATTCAGAAAAGAGCTGAGTCGTTTTGGTAAGTTTGCTAGCGTTTTTTTCAGGCAGATGCCGTTAAGCACGTTGTTTTGTTCCGGAGGCAAGTGTTTATGTTTCTGAATAACAATGAGCAACAGCTAAATGTGCATTATAAAGTGAGGCATGGGGAGGGGCTCAGATAGATAGCACAGATAGTCTATTTGTTTTGAGTGTGGGGATTTGGGGCATAAGAGCTTTGTGTGCCCACATAAAGGCCATAGACAAGGTGAGGGCACAAGCACCAGTGGGGGAAATCGAGGTCAAAGTGCAGGGGGTAATGAGATGCAGACAGCAGAGGCTTGGTATGGTCATGCCAGGGATGGTTGTGTAGATGAGGCTGGGCCTAGTCATGCAAGAGATTGTGGTGTAGATGAGGCTGGGCCTAGTCAGGCTAGAGATGGTGGGGTAGCTGAGGATAGGTCTAGTCATGCTAGACATGGTGGTGTAGCTGAGGCTGGGTCTAGTCATGCTAGACATGGTGGTGTAGCTGAGGCTGGGTCTAGTCATGCTATGGATGGTGGTGTAGATGATGCTGGGCCTAGTCATGCTATGGAGGGTGGTGTAGCTGAGGCTGGGTCTAGTCATGCTATGGAGGGTGGTGTAGATGAGGCTGGGTCTAGTCATGCTATGGATGGTGGTGTAGATGAGACTGGGTCTAGTCATGCTATGGAGGGTGGTGTAGATGAGACTGGGTCTAGTCATGCTATGGAGGGTGGTGTAGATGAGGCTGGGTCTAGTCATGCTATGGATGGTGGTGTAGATGATGCTGGGCCTAGTCATGCTATGGAGGGTGGTGTAGATGAGGCTGGGTCTAGTCATGCTATGGAGGGTGGTGTAGATGAGACTGGGTCTAGTCATGCTATGGAGGGTGGTGTAGATGAGACTGGGTCTAGTCATGCTATGGAGGGTGGTGTAGATGAGACTGGGTCTAGTCATGCTATGGAGGATGAGGCCCGTTCTAGTCATGTTATGCTAGTGGATGAGGAGAGTTTATTGGGGAAGTGTAAGAGACTAGGGGGAGAGGAAGAGGGTGTCAAGCGGAAAAGGAAAAGGGGTGTGGTTAAAGGCACCATGGAAACGTTGCCTGTTGCTGTGGGGGTGGAGGCCCTGACCAGAGAGGAAGGGCAGGTGGTCAGGATGGGAGATGAGGAGGAAAGTGAGTCTGAGGAAGAGGATGAGGAGTTATTTTTTTCAGACTCCTCTTCAATGGGTCCGGTGCTGACAGCCAGTCAGGCAGAGGGGTCAAAGTACACTTTGAGAGAATTGACAAGGTTCCTGAATGAGACCAAGGGGAAAAAAGTTAATCTTAAGTTGTTTTTTTCTAATCCGAGAAAGTTTGTAAGATCAGTACAACATGCTCTGAAAAATGAGGGGCATGGTGTCGTCTCACCCAGGAAACGGTTTAGGTTGAGGAAGTGGGTCACAACAGTGCATAAAGGTCGACCTTCAGACACTGTTTAGATGTATAGTTTCTTTCTGACACTGGGGCTATTGGTCTCTTTCTTTGCTGGCTTTTCTCCCACTTCTTATGGAGACTTCGGGTAGACTCGCTCAATATAAATGGCGCCAGAGATGCGGGAAAGAGGAGTGTGCTGGGTGAATATGTAAAACAAAAATAGTACAGGTGTTGTTTCTGCAGGAGACGCATAGTGATGAGTTGAATGATGTCGATTGGGGGCTCTTTGTACCAGGTCTGTCTGTAAAACTTTGCTCCTCGAAGGTGTGTAGGGGTAGGCTGCTTGTTGTAAAAGCAGAAATCAACAACATGGGTTTTGTCTTTATAAATGTGTATGTGCCTAACACAGCGAGAGCGAGGGGGGTTCTATTTGGGTGTCTTAGACAGGAGTTCTCACAGGTAGCGTCTGAGGAGGCGCTGGGGGTCGGAGGGGACTGGAACTGTACAATGAAGAGCGGGATGGTTAAGGGACATCATGAATCAGTTCGGCCTAGTGGATGTTTGGAGAGCTAAACATCCCAACACAAGGCAGTATACATGGGTGAATGTTTTTGGGGCTAGGGTGAGTGCAGACCGACTTGATCGGTTTTACATGTCCAGAAATCAGAGCAATAGGCTGTTGGGCGCTACCATTCTACCAGTGGGGTTTTCGCATCACCACATAACCATGGCTTGGCTGTCTATTTCACCAGGGCCCCGGCAGGCATCCTACTGGAAGTTTAATATAAAGCTCTTACAAGATGATACTTTTTGCTCAGGTTTCCAGACCTTTTGGGAAAGGTGGGGGCAGCGAAGAGAGGAGTATGAGTCTCTGAGTCAATGGTGGGATGTGGGGAAAGTCCAAATTCGGCTTTTCTGTCAACAGTACACAGCTCTCACATCCTCAGAGGCTAGGAGAGTATTGGGGGAACTAGTGCGTAGTATTAGTGAGATGGTGGGGCAAGGCAATGTAGGACTCCAGGCTAATTTAGCTGAATTACGTAGGGACCTGGGCAGTTTTTTCCAGGTTAAAGCAAAGGGAGCACTTGTAAGAGCTAGGTTATCCATGCTCAAGGAGATGGATGCTCCCAGCTCCTACTTCTTTGGTTTGGAAAGACAGAATGGTGAAGCCAAGGGTAAGCATTTTCTATGGCTGTCTGATGGGCGGGTGACCTCTGTGGTGGGAGAGATGCGGGGGCAAACTGTGGAGTTTTATACTGAGTTGTATTGGGCAGAAATGTGTGATCCTATTTGTGCTCAAGGCTTGTTCACAGGACTCCCTAAGCTCTCTCTGGCACAGAGGGATGACATGGACATTCCTCTGTTGTCCCATGAACTGGCAGAGGCCGTAACCCAGATGTCCCCCGGTCGTGTCCCGGTGGAGTGGAGTCGAGTTTTATAAAAAAAAGTCTGGGGAATAATTGGATTGGACTTCTTTTGCGTGTTGCGTGAATGCGTCGGGGTAGGAGAGTTGCCGATGAGCTGCCATCGGGCGGCTCTGACTCTCCTGCTCAAAAAAGGGGACTTGTGTGAACTTAAGAACTGGAGGCATGTGGCATTACTCTGTACGGACTACAAGATATTTGCCAAGGTCATCTCTAACCGACTGAAGTCCCATCTGGACTCGATAGTACATAAGGCCCAAACTTATTGTGTACTGGAACACTCAATCACGGATAAGTTGTTCTTAGTCAGGGACATGTTGGACTTGTCGAGAGGTTCTAATGTGAACTTTGGACTGGTCTCTTTAGATCAAGAGTGGACCATGTCTTTTGATAGAATGGACCATGAGTTTCTGTTTAATGTGATGTTTGAGTTTGGGAAGAGTGTTTTGACCTGTGTGAAGCTGTTGTATGCTGGGGCGTCATGTATGGTCAAGGTGGGAGGGGGGCTCAGTAGGCCAGTCTGGGTGTGACGGGGCATTAGAGGGCATCCTTGTCTATCTGGGCAGTTATACACACTAGCCATTAAGCCTTTTTTGGGCCTGCTACACAGGAGACTACAGGGAGTGTGCTGGACAGGCATGGGTGTGGTGACAGGCATAGCAGTGTCAGCATATGCAGATGATGTTTCTGTGATGGTCAGGATATGCAGGCATTAGAGACCAGTCTGAAGGTGTACGACGTAGCTTCCTCAGCTAAGGTAAACTGGAGCAAGATCAAAGCTCTGTTATGTGGGGCATGGAGGGGATAGGGCCCCCCCTCTTCTTCTAGGGGGTTTGCAGTGGGGTTGAGAAGGGCTTAAAGTGTTGGGGGTGTACCTGGGCTCAGAGAGGTGGGTCAGGAAGAACTGGGAGGGACTGTCACAGGCAGTGGTGTCAAGACTGGCCAGGTGGAGGTGGCTCCTGTCCCAAGTCTCATATAGAGGGAGGGTGCTGATAATCAACAACCTTGTGGCATCTTCCCTGTGGCATAAACTGGCTGTCAGACCTGCAACGCAAGCTGGTGGACTTCTTCTGGTCGGGCCATCACTGGCTGAAGGCAGCAGTGTTGTACATGATCGTCCACGAAGGAGGACAGGGCCTGGTGAAACTGGAGAGCAGGATGGCTGCTTTCAGACTAAAGGCGGTGCAGAGACTGCTGTACCATGCTGATGTTGGCTGGAGGGAGCCAGCATGTGCGCTGCTGAGGAGAGCTGGCGGATTAGGGTTGGACCGGCAGCTGTTCCTCATGAAGCTGGAGAGGCTGAGTACAGCAGGTCTCTCAGATTTTTACTCTGCAGTGCTGAGGGCCTGGCAGCTGCTAAGGCCCATACAAGAAAGGGGTGTGGAGCCTGGGCTGTGGGTGTGGGAGGAACCGATCTTCCACAACCCAGCCATCCCTTTGAGATCGGTTCAGTCGGCCACCCTGCAGAGGCAACTGATAGAGGTAAAGTCCTCTACAACCTCTGCGTTAAGGTAAGGAACATTAGGAGCCTAACAGGAGTGAAGGCACATCAGTGGCAGGGGACATGTGGGGCGTAGAGTATGGTGGGTTTTAGATGGAGGGGGCTTTACAAACCCCCAGTACCAAAGAGGTCAGGGGACCTCCAGTGGAGGGTTCTTCATGGAGCCCTGGCCACTATAACAGCTGGTTGGTACGGGTTCGGGCAGTGGTGTCCTTCCTGTATTATGAAAGAAACTGTGATTCATGTGTTTTCTGTGTGCACCAGGTTAATGCCTTTAATGTCTCTGTTAGAATGTCTGTGTGAGAGGTTGGGGGTGGTTTTTACTGTTGAGATGTTTATAATGGGGTACAGGTATCCGATTAAGGAGAAGGCCAAATGTGTTTTGTTGAATTTTCTGTTTGCTCAGGCAAAGTTAGCTATTTGGCAAACAAGGAGGAACAGGGTCAAAGGTGGGGGGTTAACAGACTCTTTACTATTGTTTAATGGGATGGTCTCTGCGTGCATTAGGGTAGAATTTGAGTTCTGTAGAATGATAAAAAGTGTGGAGATGTTTCAGGAGATATGGGGGGCTGTCTGTATAGCTGGGGAAGATGTATTGGATATATGGTTGTGGAAGTGGGAAGGTTTTTTGGTTATTGTGATGTGTGGTGTTTTGTGTCGTGTGGTAGAGGGAAAGGTGAGTATGGTACATGTATGCAGTATAGGATATATTTTGTTGTTTTATTTTTAGGGGGGGGGTGAGTTTTTAATGGAATGAGAATGTTTCATTAAAGAAAGACAAAAAGTCTCTTTCTCTCCATCAGCCTACCATGTCCAACATGTAATGTGACATCCCGCAGCTCTAAATCTTCACCTCCTAGAACCAGACAACTTGAATTGTGTTGAAGCTATTGGATTTGGTATATTTGTATTACTATTGACTGTGGCCAGTGACACATTGCTATCGATATTTACAGTCTGGGCTGTGGGTGAGAATGGAGAGATGTTCAGTGGGCGCACTGCAATTAGTTTGGAATTGGTTTTTATTTCAGTGCACCGGGCGCAGGCTGAATCTCAGGCCCCACACCTAAACGCCACTATTGTCACTGCAGTAAAGTGTGTTCAGCTGACAGGGGGAGTGAGTTAGTGTGTGTGCGTGTGTGTGTGTGAGAGAGAGAGAGTGCATTTTGAGGTACTGTAGTTGCCATATTGTGTGATTATTAGCTTCCTGGCTTGCCAAATTTAGTCTTTGCTTTCTCAAGAGGGTTCAATGCCACCTGTGAGAACAGAACAGTTACCTAGTGCGTAAAGCACCTCATTTAGCGTTGCAGCACTTTGTGTTTTCATTCCTCCTCCAAAGTAATAATTAATCCAGCTGAACCTGTGGCGCTAGCAAAATGTTTTCCATTTTCATTAATAGACAAGTCATTAGTACATAATGAGAGAGATTGCTGCTCTCTCCTCTCTACCCTGCGCTGTGCCGTACGTAAAGAGTGGAGCACAGAATACACAGCTGCATAACTTATTGCTAATTACTACGCTACTATGCTTTCTACTCTCCTGTTCTCTTCCTTTCTTAGAAAGAGGGAAGGCAGAGGCTTTTAAAGCATTTAGCTTTTTGAATAATAGATCATTGTAGGTTTTAGGGGGAGAGAGAAAAAAACTAATGTGATACAAAAAAGACATCTGTTACTAACAGCCACTTGCTTCATTTTGTATGTGATGCTTAGAGGCAAATTGGATTGTTCCTTTAGCGTTTCCAAGGGAGACAGTTGGTTATACTTGTATTTTATACATGAGCACTGATGTGTTGCTGCTTTGTTAGACAATAGAGTTGCTATATAAAAAAGTATATAAAAAACAAACAAATCATTAAACAATAAAAGGATGATAATTACAGCACCCCTGCCTCTGCTAACGACAGTACAGCCTGACAGCCATGAACACCGCACTCTCAAACGCCCCAGATTACCTCCATTCTCTGTGTGTGCTTTCAAAGAGCAAACACACTGCAAATAGCATCCACTACTCTTGACACACTCCAATCCACCAAAGACTGGGGGAAAATAATGAATGTGGAAGCTGCTGAAGCAGTCTCTACCCGAGGACCATCGACTCTGTGAACTCTCATCAGCGCTGTAATTTAGAGCTTCCTGTAGAAGGTGACATCTTCCTGTTTGCGTGGGCTGCCTGCAGCCTGCTCTCTGTCAGTGGAGAATAACAGCAGTGCTGACCTTTCTCAGCAGACAAGGGGGGAAAGAGCAACATGCATTGGGTGGGATCATGACCCAACATCAGCAGCCTCTCCCTCTTGTCTTAACAAGCACACTAGCTACCACACCTAACTCATCCAGAGACACAGAGAGAAGACACACGCTACCTCTGTGAAAATAACTACATGAAATGGAGAATAAAAAGAGAGAGTGGGAAAACAAGTGGTCAAATGTCCTGTCATAAGAAGCATTGACATGGAGTAGAAATCTGCCTCAGCAAGCATGTAGCTGAACTAATGAATAAACATGTAAAAATAGAAGCAAAAGGTAAAGAGGACCTGTCTTGATACCAACAGTAATTGCCATGAGGCTGGGGGATATACAGTCTGTTTGTTGAAACAATCCTCCCACCATAGTGCATTGACACACCCAGACAGTGGTCTTTCACCTCAGAGACTAGCTACAACACACAAGGCACATTTTTGGCCTTCATTAGCAAAGATGTGATTAGCATGGATGTGACATCCCAAGATCTCAATCCAGAAGGCTCAGGAATGAACTAGAACCCCTGAGTGAGGCGGTGGGATCTTCCCCCAGTGGAAACCTGGCTAAAGAGGCTTATCGTATGGCTTTGTAGGGTCTTATAGGACTAGCCATGGTCATGAGAAGCAACGACACCATCACTCAACCCTATCGGATTCATTCACTTTCAGGTCAGAGGTCAAGTGTGACCGGGGTCATGTGGCTTACTGTGTGTTCATAACTGGCAGTAATGTTGTATCAACATGGCCAAGTTCACTCAGGTAGAACGAGGGTGATTTAGCAACACAAACCGCAGTGTAGGAATTGATCCTAATTACATTAAGCTTCAATATATCAATGATGCTTAATTATCTGAGGACAGCTGCGTTTCCTTATGCCCACAGTCCTGTACATGCCCCTGACACACACACACACAAACACGCTTTGTCTTCATTTGTCTGGATGAAGTGGTGATTAGCTGTGAAGATTCCTCAGTTCATGATGAGTATAAAATCAAAACCAATTTCTGTCTTTAATTAAAGGTATTCCCAGGGCAACCTCTTATAAGTCCGTAACATAAAGAGGTCAATAGGAGACAGCTTTCCAATGCACTCTAATTCAATTACACTGTATCAGGATGTATAGGGGGACCCGCACCAACAGCAGATAGTCCTTGATCAGATATTAGAGGCTGGGCAGTCAGGTCGTATGGCCACGGGCACTCTGCCCTGCCTGGGGGGAGAATGACCCCCTCACACACACATGCATGCACAAATGCACACCAATGCAAAGGCATGCACACACACGCACACACACACACACACACACACACACACACAGTAACGAAATGCTATAAACATACCACCATTAAAAAGCAGCACTTTTCAAGGGCTGCAAAGGAGAAACTTGCCCTTGTTTCAGTATGGTAGCAACTAGCAGCACTATATTATAATCAAAACACATGGAACTGGTTGCACCAGCTGCATCTCACGTTTCCCCACTATCAACAGCATGGGGCTGGGCTGCTTCAGATAGAACCAGCTGCATCTCACGTTTCCCCACTATCAACAGCATGGGGCTGGGCTGCTTCAGATAGAACCAGCTGCATCTCACGTTTCCCCACTATCAACAGCATGGGGCTGGGCTGCTTCAGATAGAACCAGCTGCATCTCACGTTTCCCCACTATCAACAGCATGGGGCTGGGCTGCTTCAGATAGAACCAGCTGCATCTCACGTTTCCCCACTATCAACAGCATGGGGCTGGGCTGCTTCAGATAGAACCAGCTGCATCTCACATTTCCCCACTATCAACAGCATGGGGCTGGGCTGCTTCAGATAGAACCAGCTGCATCTCACGTTTCCCCACTATCAACAGCATGGGGCTGGGCTGCTTCAGATAGAACCAGCTGCATCTCACGTTTCCCCACTATCAACAGTATGGGGCTGGGCTGCTTCAGATAGAACCAGCTGCATCTCACGTTTCCCCACTATCAACAGCATGGGGCTGGGCTGCTTCAGATAGAACCAGCTGCATCTCACGTTTCCCCACTATCAACAGCATGGGGCTGGGGCTCAGATAGGCTGCATCTCAGATAGAACCAGCTGCATCTCACGTTTCCCCACTATCAACAGCATGGGGCTGGGCTGCTTCAGATAGAACCAGCTGCATCTCACATTTCCCCACTATCAACAGCATGGGGCTGGGCTGCTTCAGATAGAACCAGCTGCATCTCACGTTTCCCCACTATCAACAGCATGGGGCTGGGCTGCTTCAGATAGAACCAGCTGCATCTCACGTTTCCCCACTATCAACAGCATGGGGCTGGGCTGCTTCAGATAGAACCAGCTGCATTGACCACACGCTGTCCTCTGGACACACACACATGC
This sequence comes from Oncorhynchus nerka, assembly GCF_034236695.1. NCBI lineage: Eukaryota > Metazoa > Chordata > Actinopteri > Salmoniformes > Salmonidae > Oncorhynchus > Oncorhynchus nerka. Next base: position 24,585,113 of record NC_088415.1, on the reverse strand, counting down.
ATCAACAAACACATGCATGCACATACACACACACACACAGACACACAGAGACAAACACCAACACACTTCCAGCTGCACGCTAGCTGCTGCTGCCCAGCTGTGTGCTCATGCTGTGTGTATCGTGGGAAGCCCCAGGAAGCCCCAGCTGCCCTCTCATTAAGTGCTTCTGGGAGTCAAAGACAGGAGAGGGGAATGGAGGAAGCAGAAAGGAGGGGAGTGGGCACAAGGGTAGAAAGAGAAGAGGGGAGCTAGAGAGAAGGGAGCAAGGGGACATGAGAAGGAAAAGAGGGAAGAGGAGAAATCAGAGAGGAGAAGAAAGATAAATAACAGAGAGGGGATGACAGGGAGAAAATAGATGCAGGGAAGACGAGAGAGGGCGAAGAGTAGGAGGGAGAGAAAGAGATTCACACCCTCAGCGGTGAAAGGCTATTTTGAGGCTTCTGTCCCCTTTGGTGATGTATGCCCATAAAATGATGTCTGCAGGGCGCTCTCACAACAAGGAGAGATAGAACTTCTCACTTCTGGACAGTCTGACTCTTTTACACTCCTCCAGCAACCCTTGAAAACACAACAACCCAGCGCTCCAATGCGGCTGACTGGTGTTAGTCCTGGGAGAGATTCGTTCTCAGGTGTGTCCACAGTCTTATTTTTCTCTCACTGCTTCAATTTGATACATTCCAGCTACATCTCCATATTGCATTCCAGAGAGAGAGAGAGAGAGAGAGAGTGTGCTTCTCTTGAAAGGGGTTTGAAACATTATTATTCAGACCTCATGGTTTTGCTCTATGAGTTTCGGAACGACTCAGAGAAGAGATATTTGTGAGGCCACTTTTACTACACTTGAATCTAATCTCACATTCATGAACAATAACCATTTCAACAATAGCCTTGAGTAACCTACTGCAGGCAGTAAGGCAAGCCAATATAGGCCATGACTGAGTTGCAATCCCAGTTGACAATGAATATTACTCAATTATGTTATTTATTTGAATTATTTTGTAGTTGTTCATAAGTAATATGCTCATTAAAATGTATAGATTTCTAGATGCATATAAATCCCTAGATGTGAATGGCTGATCAGTGTTGTAAATGTCAACACAAGTGTTCCTGTCAATGCCTGATTAGCTGTTTAGGTCAAGCACAATGTTAGACCATCATCCTGTGTCGTATATCTTGCCATTATAGTACCCAAAAGACAAGAAACAAAACATTGAATCTTCATAAACGTTCATACTATTTCTGTGTCTCTCCTCTCTGAGAAAAAAGGAGAACGAAAGACAAACAGGGAAAGGGGAAAAAATATATTGAGAATTACAACTTAGTCCTTTGTTTCACCACTGCCTTTGGTGTCCCCATGCATGCAATCCATATCAGGCCTGGCATTACCTGAGCTTGCATAAACCTGCTGCAGAGTAGGATAGACTGGGATCACTGTATTGACGAATAGCCTTATTTGCATAATACCCAACCACAGGAGGCTAGTAGTGGGCGTCAAAATGCCACACACATATTCACTGGAATTTAGCCTCGAAATCAATTTAAGCCACCGGCGACACAGGCAAGAAACCAGCCAATCGATGGTCTGAGGGGAAAAAGAGCTTTACCTTTCAAACAGCCTAATATCAATCTGTATACAAGAGGCCGTCGAAAGGCTTTATTATGCAACGTATTGACGTGTGTTAAGAAGGAAAAAGTGTTAGTCATCTATCATTGTCAGCTGCTGCTGGTAAAGCAAACTATCGTTACAGCACTATTTCTTTCGTCAGGAAGCTTCGGAAGTCGGAAGTTCATATATACCTTAGCCAAATACATTTAAACTCAGTTTTTCACAATTCCTGACATTTAATCCTAGTAAAATTTCCCTGTCTTAGGTCAGTTAGGATCACCACATTATTTTAAGAATGTGAAATGTCAAAATAATAGTGGAGCAAATGATTTATTTCAGCTTTTATTTCTTTCATCACATTCCCAGTGGGTCAGAAGTTTACATACACTCAATTAGTATTTGTTAGCATTGCCTTTAAATTGTATAACTTGGGTCAAATGTTTCGGGTAGCCTTCCACAAGCTTCCCACAATAAGTTGGGTGAATTTTGGCCGATTCCTCCTGACAGAGCTGATGTATCTGAGTCAGGTTTGTAGACCTCCTCGCTCACATACACTTTTTCAGTTCTGCCCACAAATTTTCTATGGGATTGAGGTCAGGGCTTTGTGATGGCCACTCCAATACCTTGACTTTGTTGTCCTTAAGCCATTTTGCCACAACTTTGGAAGTATGCTTGGGGTCATTGTCCATTTGGAAGACCCATTTGCGACCAAGCTTTAACTTCCTGACTGATGTCTTGAGATGTTGCTTCAATATATCCACGTAATTTTCCAACGTCATTATGCCATCTATTTTGTGAAGTGCACCAGTCCAGTTCTGTCCTGTTCTGGGATTGATTTGCACCTTTCGCATTAAAGTATGTTCATCTTTAGGAGACAGAACGCGTCTCCTTCCTGAGCGGTATGACGGATGCTTGGTCCCATGGTGTTTATTCTTGCGTACTATTGTTTGTACAGATGAACATGGTACATGGGCATGGTACCTTCAGGAGTTTGGAAATTGCTCCCAAGGATGCACCAGACTTGTGGAGGTCTACAATGTTCTTTCTGACATCTTGGCTGATTTCTTTTGATTTTCCCATGATGTCAAGCAAAGAGGCACTGTGTTTGAAGGTAGGCCTTGAAATACATCCACAGGTACACCTCCAATTGACTATGTCAATTAGCCTATCAGAAGCTTCTAAAGTCATGACATCATTTTCTGGAATTTTCCAAGCTGTTTAAAGGCACAGTCAACTTAGTGTATGTAAACTTCTGACCCACTGCAATTGTGATACAGTGAATTATAAGTGAAATAATGTCACGTTCTGACCTTTATTTCCTTTGTTTTGTCGTTATTTAGTATGGTCAGGGCGTGAGTTGGTTATTCACGTTACGTTTATTGTTTTGTATTTTAGTGTTCAGTTTGTCTTTAAAATTAAATATCATGAACACTTACCACGCCGCATCTTGGTCCAATCCATACTACACCTCCTCTTGGGACGAAGAGGAGGAAAACCATTTCAAATAATCTGTCTGTAAACAATTGTTGGAAAAAGTACTTGTGTCATGCACAAAGTAGATGTCCTAACCGACTTGCCAAAACTATAGTTTGTTAACAAGAAATTGGTGGAGTGGTGAAAAACGAGTTTGAATGACTTTAACCTGTGTGTCTGTAAACTTCCGACTTCAACTGTATATTTATATATATAAATATATATATGCTACCTTTCAAAAGTTTGGGGTCACTTAGACATTTCTTTGTTTTCCATGAAAATATACATTAGTTGCAAAATGAATAGGAAAAATAGTCAAGATGTTGACAAGGTTATAAATAATTATTTTTATTGAAATAATAATTGTGTCCTTCAAACTTTGCTTTCATCAAATAATCCTCCATTTGCGGCAATCACAGCCTTGTAGACTTTCGGCATTCTAGTTGTCATTTTGTTGAGGTAATCTGAAATGATTTCACCCCATGCTTCCTGAAGCACCTCCCACAAGTTGGATTGGCTTGATGGGCACTTCTTACTTACCGTATAGTCAAGCTGCTCCCACAACAGCTCAATAGGGTTGAGATCTGGTGACTGTGCTGGCCACTCCATTGTAGACAGAATACCAGCTAACGGCTTCTTCCATAAATAGTTCTTGCATAGTTTGGAGCTGTGCTAATGGTCATTGTCCTGCTGTAGGAGGAAATTGGCTCTAATTAAGTGCAGTCCACAGGGTATGGCATATTGTTGCAAAATGGAGTGATAGCCTTCCTTCTTCAAGATCCCTTTTACCCTGTTCAAATCTCCCACATTACCACCACCAAAGCACCACCAGACCATCACATTGCCTCCACCATAGTTGACAGATTCTGTCAAGCACGCCTCCAGCATCTTTTCATTTTTTTCTGTCTGAGAATGTTCTTCTTTGTGATGCGAACACCTCAACAGATTTGTCTGTCCATAACACTTTTTTGCAATCTTCCTCTGTCCAGTGTCTGTGTTCTTTTGCCCGTCTTAATCTTCTATTTTTATTGGCCAGTCTGATATATGGCTTTTTTTGCAACTATGCCTAGAAGGCCAGTATCCCGGAGTCACCTCTTCACTGTTGACTCCTCTTTCTATTCTGGTTAGAGCCAGTTTGCGCTGTTCTGTGAAGAGAGTAGTACACAGAGTTGTTCGAGATTTTCAGTTTCTTGGCAATTTCTTGCATGGAATAACCTTAATTTCTCAGAACAAGAATAGACTGACGAGTTTCAGAAGAAAGTATTTTGTTTCTGGACATTTTGATCCTGTAATCGAACCCACAAATGCTGATGCTCCAGATACTCAACTAGTCTAAAGAAGGCCAGTTAAATTGCTTCTTAAATTAGCACAACCGTTTTTAGCTGTGCTAACATAATTGCAAAAGGGTTTTCTAATGATCAATTAGCCTTTTTAAAATGATAAACTTGGATTAGCTAACACAACATGCCATTGGAACACAGGAGTGATGGTTGCTGATAATGGGCCTCTGTACACCTATGTAGATATTCCATTTCCAGCTACAATAGCCATTTAAAACATTAACAATGTCTACACTGTATTTTTTATCAAGTTGCTGTTATTTTAATGGACAAAAAAATTGCTTTTTTTTTTCAAAAACAAGGACATTTCTAAGTGACCACAAACTTTTGAATTGCACTCAAGGCCATAAGCAAACAGGAAAACGCTAATGTTAAATGTGCAACCAGAGGAAGTAAAAACTCTAGACCACCTTTACTCCACACACAGAAATGAGTACAAAGCTCACCCTCCATTTGGCAAATCTGACCATAATTCTATCCTCCTAATTTCTGCTTACAAGCAAACACTAAAACAGGTTAGCACCAGTGACTTGGTCAGAAGTGGTCAGATGACGCAGATGCTAAGCTACAGGACTGTTCTTCTGATGGCATTGAGGAGTACACCACATCAGTCACTGGCTTCAACAATAAGTGCTTCAATGATGCTGTCCCCACAGTGACCATATGTACATACCCCAACCAGAAGCCATGGATTACAGGTAACATCTGCAGTGAGCTAAAGGGTAGAGCTGCCGCTTTCAAGGAGGCGGACTCTAACCCGGACGCTTATAAGAAATCCCCTCAGACGAACAATGAAACAGGCAGGGTGTCAATACTGGACTAAGATTGAATCGCACTACATCGCTCCGACGCTTGTCGGATGTGTCAGGACTTGTTAGCTATAACAGACTACAAGTGACATGAGCCTACCAGAAAAGCTAAATTACTTCTATGCTCGATTCGAGGCAAGCAACACTGAAGCATGCATGACAGCATCCGCTGTTCCGAACGACTGTTTGACTACTATCTCCATAGCCGATGTGAGTAAGACCTTTTAACAGTTCAACATTCACAAGGCCACAGGGCCAGACGGATTACCAGGACGTGTACTCCGAGCATGCGCTGACCAACTGGCAGTGTCTTCACTGACATTTTCAACCCCTTCCTGTCCGAGTCTGTAATACCAACATGTTTCAAGCAGACCACCAGACCACCACATCTGTATCCATGAAGTGCTTAAAAAGGCTGGTCATGGCTCACATCAACACCATTATCCCAGAAACCCTAACCCACTCCAATTTGCATACCGCCCCAACAGATCCACAGATCCATGACGCAATCTCTATTGCACTCCACACTGCACTTTCCCACTGGGACAAATGGAACACCTACCTGAGAATGCTATTCATTGACTACAGCTCAGCGTTCAACACCATAGTGCCCTCAAAGCTCATCAATAAGCTAAGGACCCTGGGACTAAACATCTCCTTCTGCAACTGGATCCTGGGCTTCCTGATGGGCCACTCCCAGGTGGTAAGGGTTTGTAACAACACATCTGCCACGCTGATCCTCAACACGGGGTCCCTCAGGGGTGCATGTTCAGTCCCCTCCTGTACTCGCTGTTCACCCACGACTGCATGGCCAGGCACAACTCCAACACCATCATTAAGTTTGCCGATGCACAACAGCGGTATGCCTCATCATCAACAAGACAGCCTATGGGTGGTGGTCAGAGACCTGGTCGTGTGGTGCCAGGATAACAACCTCTCCCTCAACGTTAACAAGACAAAGGAGATGATTGTGGACTAGAGGAAAAGGAGGACCGTGCAGATCCCCATTCTCATTAACAGGGCTGTAGTGGAGCAGGTTGAGAGCTTTAAGTTCTTTGGTGTCCACATCACCAACAGACTATCATGGTTCAAACACACCAAGACAGTGGTGAAGAGGGCACGACAAAGCCTATTCCCCCTCAGGAGACTGAAAAGATGGGTCCTCGTATCATCAAAAGGTTCTACAGCTACAGGTTGCATCAATGCCTGGTATGGCAACTGCTCGGCCTCTGACCGCAAGGCACTACAGAGGGTAGTGCGTACAGCCCAGTACATCACTGGGGCCTAGATTCCTGCCATCCAGGACCTCTATACTAGGCCTTGTCAGAGGAAGGCCCTAAAATATTGTCAAAGACTCCTGCCACCCTAGTACCGGAGCGCCAAGTCTAGGTCCAAAAGGCTTCTATACAGCTTCTACCCCCAAGCCATAATTCTCCTGAACAGCTAGTCAAATGGCTACCCAAACTATTTGCATTGTGTGTGTGTGTGTGTGTGTGTGTGTGTGGGTGTGTGTGTGTGTGTGTGTGTGTGTGTGTGTGTGTGTGTGTCCCACCCCTCTTTTACACTGCTGTTACTCCCTGGTTATTATCTATGATTTATTATCTATGAGCAGTCACTTTAAACTTACATTTCCATATTACCTCAATTACCTCGACTAACCTGTGCCCCTGCACATTGACTCTGTATCGGTACCCCCTGTTTATAGCGCCTCTACTGTTATTTTACTGCTGCTCTTTAACTATTTGTTATTTTTATTTAACACTTATTTTTCTTAAAACTGCGTTGTTGGTTAAGGGCTTGTAAGCATTTCACTGTAAGGTCTACAACTGTTGTATTCAGCGCATGTGACAAATACAATTGGATTTGATCTATTTTTCTCTCCTTCTCCCATATCTCTCTCTGTGGGAATGGTAGATAAGGCCTGGGAAGGTTGTTAGGAGGGAGACAGACAGGCATGCAGACAGCCCCCTGATAAAGTGTGCTTGCCAGAACCTCTCTATCTGGCATGCTCTCTCCCTCTCTTTTAGTTGTAATTGAAGGTGATTGAATTTGCTCTGTTGGCCTGCGTCAACAGAGTCTCATGTTCAATTATTGAGAATGGCAAAATTAGTTTGAAAGGTTAGGACTCTTTCCCATGTTTTCCCATATCCCTTTCATTGAGGGATTGGCTAGATATAACAAACTTCAGATAGAAGTCTTACTGTTTCATTCTAGATGTGTAGACCTTTTATCAACTGCACTCAGGGCTACACGGTTTCTCCAATGGAGACGGCAGAGTTGGCATGATAGGATGCGGTATGGCACCAGAACATGCCAACACCAACTGTACCAGTTTGCAGAGGATTTTCTCTCCAGCGAGGGCCATCCCACTGCTGTGAAGCTACAGTAACAGACAGTCAGACCCATGTAATAACCAGCTGGGAAATATTGGCCCAAATCCTCCTGAACACCTCACCAAACAAAAAGCAGCAAGCCGTTATCTTCCACCCAATCCCACGCCGCGCTGCTTTGATCTACACCGACGCCACAATGGAGGCCATTTTTATTATTTTTCTGGCAATTAGGCAAAGCAGTAGATTATCTCCCTTTCAGCCCAACCTCTCTCCCTAATCCACCCGTATTCAATTATAACAGGCCTCCCCTGTCTGCGGCCGTTTGGGCTACTAGCTCGTCCGGCCAGTACACAAATCCGTTTAAGGATTTGGACTTCCGAGATTGCAACAGAAAAACGTATTTATTTTCGCATTCCTCATGACTTTTCAAGTCTATTAAATAAAAATGAAACTTTGGGAGCTTCCAAACAGTGTTGTGGTAAATATTTTATGAGAACAATAAGGTAAATGTCCCTCCTGTTGTCGTGACACTTAATACAAGAGTGCCTCTACAACCCTCCCACTAAAAAAAAATCATGATTTCATCCACAAAAGAATGTGGATTGTGTTCTCACAAAGCCAAGATGTTAATGCTTTACTTATTCAAAATCTCCACTCACAGTAACTTGTATGATGGATTGCAGTTGACTGGGAATTTCATGCATTCTCTGCTCTTCACTCTCTAGGCCTCCATTTCTTTGTCTTGGTGGGATAGATCAGAAAGAATCTCCTTCTGTCAGTCTCTTCTTCTCTCTTTCTCTCTTTCTCCATCTCTCTTCCCCTCTCCATCTTAATCCCTCCCTCCCTCTCAGGATGGTTGAAAGGCAGCTACTGTGTGTGTGTGTTGAAGTGGAGTGGTTGTGCTGTTGGAGGGATGAGATGAAAGACCCCCTGACTGTGTTCTAACAGCCCCCTTCTGTTTACCCTTCTGGGCCACGGCGTTGTTCCCCTCCACGCGAATCACTGACTGATGCTGTCATCTCCGCCATTTGATGGTTCTCAGAGACAACAGCCTGTCAACCGCTAACACACTCCTCTCTTTTCTCTCTCCCTTTCATCTGCAGATTCCACCGTGTCATCTCCGAAAGGTAAATCAACACACAATCAGTCACCTGTGTCCTTCTGCTGTTTGAGACGTGGTGTGTGTGCGCATGTGTGTGCGCGTGTGTGCAGCAGCAGCTGTGTGTTTGTTCTCAACTACTGTTTATCAACACTTATACCTAAGGTGTTGGGGATGTGAAGTCAAGGTTACTGTTGTGGCGCTGATACCATTGTTGCCATACACCCACCCATACATTATAGCCAATTGCATTGCTCCATACATTACATTAGTAATATTTAATCCACACTATTTGCATCACTGATGACTCAGACTCTCAGTTTTCCCCATCTCCAGTCCTCCAGTACCCCCAACAGTACATATTTTTGCACACTTCATTCAACTCATCGAGGGCTTGATGATTAGTTGACAAGTTGAATCAGGTGTGCTTCTCTAGGGTTACAACACAAATGTGTGCTGTTGAGGGTACTGGAGGACTGGAGTTGGGAAACACTGGGTCATAGCATATACTGTAGGTAAAGCCTTGTGTATGTTAATGTGTGGGTGGACGGCAGAGAGAGTGATTGTGTTTCTCAGTATACCTGGGAGGTGGGGTAGGGTTGGTTGGGGGGGAGGGGCTGTCTGTCGGGCTGTTTTGATGGGGGGGGGGATAATGATCAGAGTAGAAGCTGACATTGTGAATAGCTCCGGGGGGCTCGTTCTGAGTGGCAGCACGGTGCAGGTTTATGCATCAGGACGTTTCATCCCTTTACTCTGTGTAATGAAGATGACGGCGGAGGGCATGTCGTAGCCCGCATCCTGTGTTATTGCACCGGTGGAGAGGACAATATACAATCAGTCGTGCTACTTTACAGTTGATAAACTTGACTTTGTTCAAACTTTGTTTTTAATGAAGTTATTGTTGTTTTTACTGCAATAGTGTGAAGGGAGGTAGCATCTTTTTTTTCTCGAGAGGGAATATTTTCTTGTTAACTCCTTAACATTGTCATGACGTTGGCCTGGGGGTAGGTTTATGAAGTCATAAATACCTCTCCCCCCTTTTTCCTCTCTCTACCCTACTGATGTTACATTTGAAAACCCTTTGGTTAACATAGAGATTCTGGGAACATCAGAAGGTGGGGGAAAATTAACTATATTCTGGTAATCCGACCAATTGAACATATGCAGTGGTACTTAATGAATATGATGTCAGTTCGGTTTTCATCTGAGACATTCTCATCAATGATAGGATGACATAAACTCTACAGTGGAAAGTCTACACATCAGAGTTATCGGTTTCACATGGAATTGTTGTTCAATTTAAATGTTTGAATTTGAAATGATTCATGATGGGATGAAATGTGATTTTAGCTTCTAAAATGTGAGAATTGGGTTTTCATAAGGTTAGGGCTCTGCTCAATCAGTGGCCCGCCCCTGTGAAGAGTCATGGGTAATAAAACTTTTCAGACAAACCGTTCTCGCTCCACTATCTAAAGCCTTGACGAAAATGGAACCTCCTGTTACGAGGATGTGAGGACGACGGTCCGATGTCAGAATGGTTCAGATAATAACTACAAAACTAAACCAACATCAGCGTGAGCTTTGGTTGCGAATGGGATGAACTTTGAACTCTTATTCACTATAGAAGTGATACCTCCTAGCCGTTGAGTTAGCAACAGCAGCTGCAAACAAGGGTTGGGAAGGAACAGACAGAATATCCTGTCTATCACACAATGACGTTACTACAACGTATCTAATTTACCAGAAGATACATTCTTCAAAGGACTCGGTTGGGCAACACGGCCTTCCATCTACCACCAACCTACCGAAGCGCAGCTCAGAGTAAATATTTATTGCATTTTGCTTTTCCAAATCGGCGGTAATTTAGAATGGATAAGATACTGTATTTACGATAGCACAGCTTCTCCTTTTGTTCCTCAGTCTTCCCGCTCTTTCACTCAAACACAGACCCTTTTCTTTTATGTAACAAGCTGTCATATCTGTTCTGCCCGCTAGGGACATTTTCCTTTATGACATCATTTGTAATCAAGTTATGATTAAATATTTGTATGTGTAATTCTGTGTGATTTAGTTTGGTATTTAGTAAATAAATAATTGAACCCAATTTTGTATTGCTGATTCAACTTGTTAGCCAGGGTGCGTGAAGAATTTACAACTTTCAGATGAGACTGAATTAACCTCTAGCGACGAGCAATCCCGTATCCGGGAGCGTAATCATAGCCTCAAGCGCATTACCATAACGCAACGTTTACTATTCATGAAAATCGCAAATGAAATGAAATAAATATATTCAAACACAAGCTTAGCCTTTTGTTAACAACACTGTCATCTCAGATTTTCAAAATATGCGTTACAGCCAACGCTAGACAAGCATTTGTGTAAGTTTAGCATGGAATAATGCTATGCTAGGCTCTGCTGGCAGCAGGCAACATTTTCACGAAAATAAGAAAAGCAACCAAATGAAATCATTTACCTTTGAAGAACTTCAGATTCTTTCACTCAGGAGACTCCCAGTTAGATAGCAAATGTTCCTTTTTTCCAAAAATAATATTTTTGTAGGCGAAAAACGTCACGTTTGTTCATCCTGCTTGGCTGAGAAATCGACAGAAAAATACTTAAACTATAATGCGTTAGCATAACGCAACTCTTTCTATTCATGAAAATCGCAAATGAAATGAAATAAATATATTGAAACACAAGCTTAGCCTTTTGTTAACAACACTGTCATCTCAGATTTTCAAAATATGCTTTTCAACCAAAGCTACACAAGCATTTGTGTAAGAGTATTGATAGCCTAGCATAGCATTAAGCCTAGCATTCAGCAGGCAACATTTTCACAAAAACAAGAAAAGCATTCAAATAAAATCATTTACCTTTGAAGAACTTCGGATGATTTCAATGACGAGACTCTCAGTTAGATAGCAAATGTTCATTTTTTCCAAAAAGATTATTTGTGTTGGCGAAATAGCTCCGTTTTGTTCATCACGTTTGGCTAAGAAAAAGACCACTACAACGCCGAACTGTTTTCCAAATTAGCTCCATAATATCGACAGAAACATGGCAAACGTTGTTTAGAATCAATCCTCAAGGTGTTTTTCACATATCTATTCGATAATATATCAGTCGTGACAGTTGGTTTCTCATCAGAAGCAAACGGAAAAATACTGCAGCTGGAGATTACGCAATAATTGCAACGGAGGACACCAAGCGACCACCTGGTAGATGTAGTCTCTTATGGTAAATCTTCCAATGATATGCCTACAAATACGTCACAATGCTGTCGACACCTTGGGGAAGCGACAGAAAGCCTAAGCTCATTCGTGGCCCATTCACAGACATATAAGGAGTCATTGGCATGAGGCGGTTTCAAAAAATGCGGCACTTCCTGATTGGATTTTTATCTGGGTTTCGCCTGTAACATCAGTTCTGTGGCACTCACAGACAATATCTTTGCAGTTTTGGAAACGTCAGAGTGGTTTCTTTCCAAAGCTGTCAATTATGTGCATAGTCGAGCATCTTTTCGTGACAAAATATCTTGTTTAAAACAGGAATGTTTTTCATCCAAAAATATAAATAGTGCCCCCTATATCCAAGAAGTTAAGGTGACGATTAATATTGACTGCTATTTATGTAAAATATTACTAGGTCTTTACGAGTTTATTCGGAATATAACAGCTCTATAAATATTATGTTGTGGTGCCCCGACTCTCTAGTTAATTACATTTACATGATTAGCTCAATCAGGTAATATTAATTATGGAAAAAATATTTTATAGAATAGCATGTCATGTCACTTAATCCGGCATAGCCAAAGACACAACAACATATTGTGACACACACTGACTCTTAAGTATACTCACACATACCGTACACTGCATCTACTGTACATAGCCATACCGGCAATGTGCTTGATACCCTCACAAAATGCACGTGTTTGATACACACACAGTAACACACACACACACACACATGCACACACTGGTTTTCTTAGTATGTGTGTGCTTTATGCATGTGAGTCTATGCATGTGTGTGTCTGCATTTGTGTGCGTGCTTGAGAGTCTGCACATGTATGTGTTGTCAGGCGGCTCTATAAAGCTAAGTGACATGTGGTGCGGCTGCACTGTGTAGTCTGATGAATGTTGAGTAGGAACAGAGGCTGGTGTGGTGTAGATCATCTCGCTACAGACCCCCCCCGTATGTTGCTGAAGGAGGGACACATAAATAAGGCCATCCACTGCACACTAATCTAGGCATTTTACAGCTATGCTAATCCATTCACACAGGCATATACACACCTTATTTTAACACACTCCCCTTGTCCCTCAAATGTTTACCCAGCGCACTTAAATACCCACACATAGCTGTAGAGAGGGATGGGTAACTATTCATTCACACACAGTGAGTTATGGAGGGATGTATAGATATGACAACACCATCGGTACTGAGGAGCCTTTGGGCCTTGAGCTGAAGATAAGACATAGGGTCTCATCTCTCTCTCTCTCTCCTATCATCTTCTCTCCTTGTCTCTCGCTCCTGTGTTTGTCTGTGTGTGTTATACCCCTGCAAGGGGGAAATATAGAAATAAATCACACAGAGATTTAACTTCGGCTTCAAGTCACTTGTAATGAGTCAGGTGGGAAGCGCCCTTATAGGAATTCCTAGGTATAACCAGTCAGATCAAACAGACATCACTAGAGCACACAGATGGTATTATTCACATTAAGATCACTGAATAGTGTATTGGTACACATCATAATGCTGTATTATTATATTGTTATTATTAAGGCACATTTCATTATATCACGTGTGTGTGTGTGTGTGTGTGTGTGTGTGTGTGTGTGTGTGAGCATGTGTTTTGGCAGTTTCAACCACTCATCAATCCTGCCCCCTCCTGAGTGGCAAAGTTACAGTTTTGACTTACATCTTCTTGAAAATCTATGGTAAGACTTGAAAATTGCTGTCTAGCCATGAGCCACAACATTTTAACAGGGCTTGAAGAATTTTGAAAAGAATAATGGGAAAATCAAATCAAACTTTATTTGCCACTTGTACCCAATACAACAAGTGTAGACTTTACCATGAAATGCTTAGTTACAAGCCCTTAACCAACAGTGCAGTTCAAGAAGAAGAACATATTAACCAAGTAGGCTAAAATAAAAAGTAACACAAAATGAATAACAATATCTGTACATGTAGGTGGGGGCGAGGTGACTATGCATAGGTAACAAACAAACATAGAGTAGGGGGTTCAATGTAAATTGTCCGGTGGCGATGTTTATGAATTGTTCAGCAGTCTAATGTCTTCGGGGTAGACGCTGTTGTGGAGCCTTTTGGTTGGCAATTGGCGGTACCGCTTGCCGAGTGGTAGCAGAGAAAACAGTCTATAACTTGGGTGACTGGACTCTCTAACAACTTTATAGGCTTTCCTCTGATACCGCCTATTATATAAGATGGCAGGAAGCTTGGCCCCAGTGATGTCCTGGGCCGTTTGCACTACCCTCTGTAGCGCCTTACGGTCAGATGCCGAGCAGTTGCCATACCAGCGGGTGATACAACCGGTCAGGATGCTCTCGATGGGATGGTGCAGCTGTAGAACCTTATGAGGATCTGGAGGCCCAAATCTTTTCAGTCTCCTGAGGGGGAAAAGGTTTTGTCGTGCCCTCTTCACGACTGTCTCGGTATGTTTGGACCATGATAGTTTGTTGGCGATGTGGACACCAAGGAACTTGAAACTCTCGACCCGCCATCAACCCCCCCCGTCGATGTTAATGGGGGCCTGTTCTCCGTGCCTTTACCTGTAGTCCACAATCAGCTCCTTTGACTTGCTCACATTAAGGGAAAGGTTGTTGTCCTGGCACCACACTGCCAGTTCTCTGACCTCCTCCCTATAGGCCTTCTCGTCGTTGTTGGTGATCAGGCATACCACTGTTGTGTCATCAGCAAACTTAATGAGTGTGTTGGTGTCGTGTTTGGCCACGCAGTCGTGAGTGAACAGGGAATACAGGAGGGGACTAAGTACACACCCCTGAGGGCCCCAGTGTTAAGGATCACCGTGGCAGACGTGTTGTTGCCTACTCTTACCACCTGGGGGTGTACTTCCCGCCAGGAAGTCGAGGATCCAGTTGCAGAGGGAGGTGTTTAGTCCCAGAGTCCTTAGGTTAGTGATGAGCTTTGTGGGCACTATGGTGTTGAACGCTGAGCTGTCGTCGATGAACAGGATTCTCACATAGGTGTTCCTTTTGTCCAGGTGAGAAAGAGCGGTGTGGAATGCGATTGAGATTGCGTCATCTGTGGATCTGTTGGGGCTGTATACGAATTGGAGTGGGTCAAGGGTGTCCAGGAGGATGCTGTTGACGTGAGCCATGACCAGCCTTTCAAAGCACTTCATGGCTACCGATGTGAGTGCCACGGGGCAGTAATCATTTAGGGAGGTTACCTTCACTTCCTTGGGCACAGGGACTATGGTAGTCTGCTTGAAACATGTATGGATTACAGACTCGGTCAGGGAGATATTGAAAATGTCAGTGAAGACACTTGACAGTTGGTCCAGCCATGCTTTGAATACACGTCCTGGTAATCCGTCTGGTCAGGCGGCTTTGTGAACGTTGACCTGATTAAAGGTTTTGTTCACATTGGCTACCGAGAGCGTTATCACACAGTCATTCTGAACAGCTGGTGCTCTCATGCATGCTTCAGTGTTGCTTGTCTCGAAGCAAATATAAAAGGCATTTGGCTCATCTGGTAGGCTCGTGTCACTGGGCAGCTCGCGTCTCGGTTTCCCTTTGTAGTCCGTAATAATTTTCAATCCCTGCCACATCCGACGAGCGTCAGATCCGGTGAAGTAGGACTCAATCTTAATCCTGTATTGCGCTTTGCTTGTTTGATGGGTCGTCTGAGGGCATAGGGGGATTTCTTATAAGCGTCCGGATTAGTCTCCCGCTCCTTGAAAGCAGCAGCTCTAGCCTTTAGCTCGATTCTGATGTTGCCTGTAATCCATGGCTTTTGGTTGGGATATGTACGTACAGTCACTGTTGGGATGATGTCATCGATGTACTTATTGATGAAGCCGATGACGAAGGTGGTGTATTCCTCAATGCCATTGGAAGAATCCCGGAACATATTCCAGTCTGTGCTCGCAAAACAGTCCTGTAGTGTAGCATCCGCGTCATCTGACCACTTCCGTATTGAGAGAGTCACTGGTACTTCCTGCTTTAATTTTTGCTTGTAAGCAGGAATCAGGAGGATAAAATTGTGGTCAGATTTGCCAAATAGAGGGCGGCGGAGAGCTTTGTATCCATCTCTGGTTGTGGAGTAAAGGTGGTCTAGGATTTTGTTTTTCCCTGCTTGCACACGTGACATGCCGGTAAAAATGAGGTAAAACTGATTTAAGTTTGCCTGCATTAAAGTCCATTAAAGCCACTAGGAGCGCTTCTGGGTGTGCATTTTCTTTTTTTGCTTTTGGCCTTATAGGCAAGCAATACCTTGAGACTTCTTTAAAATTAGACATTGCGCTACAGCTGTTATTGACAAAAAGACACACACCCCCACCCCTCGTCTTACCAGAGGTAGCGTCTCTGTTCTGCCGGTTCATGGAAAATCCCGCCAGCTCTATATTGTTTCTTCGTTCAGCCACATCTCGGTGAATAATTAGATGTTACAGTTTTTAATGTCCCGTTGGTAGTATAATCTTAATAGTAGGTTTTATTTTTTTAATTTTCTAACGATTGCATGTTAGCAAGGAGATTGGAAGGCTTTGGGAGTTTACTCACTCGCCTCCGGCTTCTCAGAAGGATCCCGATCTGCGTCACCTTTTTCGGCATCTTTTCTTCAAGAAAAAGGCGTGGATCTGGGCCTGTTACAGTAAAAGCAGGATATCCTTCACGTCGGACTCATTAAAGGAAAACGTTTCTTCCAGTCCGCAGTGAGTAATCGCTTTTCTGATGTACAGAAGTTATTTTCGGTCATAAGAGACAGTAGCAGCAACATTATGTACGCAATTAACATTATCCTCTTAAGTCGACCCTCTACTTTTTTGAACATTCTGTTAAAAATTGCGCAACATTTCAGCGCCCTGCTACTCATGCCAGGAATATAGTATATGCATTTGCTTAGTCTGTGTGGATAGAAAACACTCAGACGTTTAAAAAACTGGTTAAATCACTGCTGTGGCTTTACCAGAACGGCATTTACATCGAAAAGCACAGGAAAAACTGATCACTGAAAATGGGAAAATATATCCATGCGCTACTTGATCCCATTGATAAAGGTGAACCACAATTAATTGACTGAGGTTGCAGTACCTACAGCTTCCACACGGTGTCTAGAGTCTTGTCATTTCCCTTCGAGTTTTTTCTTGGTCAAACACATGCAGGACACCGTATCTCCTCCGGTCTAGGACCGGATATTTTCGTTGAGTTTCTAGCCGGACATTTTTCCAGACGGACAGCTAATGATCTTTACATCGCCTCCTGATGAATTTTATCGCTTATTAACGTTTACTAATACCTAAAGTTGCATTACAAACGTATTTGAAGTGTTTTGTGAAAGTTTATCGTCGACTTTTGAATTTTAAAAAATGACGTTACGTTTTGAAACAATGTTTTTTTCGTTTATCACACAGTCTACATATAACGATATCTAGGCTTTATATGGACCGATTTAATCGAAATAAAGACCCAAATAGTGTTTATGGGACATCTAGGAGTGCCAACAAAGAAGATGGTGAAAGGTAATGAATGTTTTCTATTTTATTGTGCGGTTTGTGTAACGCCGAAATGCTAATTATTTTGTTTACGTCCCCTGTGGGTCTTTTGGGGTGTTGCATGCTATCAGATAATAGCTTCTCATGCTTTCGCCGAAAAGCATTTTTAAAATCTGACTTGTTGCCTGGATTCACAACGAGTGTAGCTTTAATTCGATACCCTGCATGTGTATTTTAATGAACTTTTGAGTTTTAACTAATACTATTAGCATTTAGCGTAGCGCATTTGCATTTCCAGAGCTCTAGTTGGGACGCAAGCGTCCCGAGTAGAAGCAACAGGTTAAGTTACACAAAATGCTAAAAAAAATACAAAATTGCACAATTGGTTGGGAGAATGTAAAACGTCAGCCATGTTCTTCGGCACCATCTTTTCATATTGCACAGTCCAGATGTGCAAAGCTCTTATAGACTTAGCCAAGTAGACACAGCTGTAATCAATGCCAACATCTATAGGATAAAGTAATCCTTCTCACCCCCCCCCCCCTCCCCCCTTAAAAGACCTAGATGCACTATTGTAAAGTGGCTGTTCCACTGGATGTCATAAGGTGAAAGCACCAATTTGTAAGTCGCTCTGGATAAGAGCGTCTGCTAAATGACTTAAATGTAATATAAAAATCTATTGACTCAGGGAGCTGAATACTTATGCAACGACTATATTTGAGTTATTACATTTATTGAGTATTTTGTATTACTGAGTATTTTGTGTAGATTGTTTTTTATCCAACTTTGTAAAAAAAAAATGGGAAGAAATCCAATGTGTCTAAATACTTTTGTAAGGCAGTGTAGCATAAACAGAAGAAGCATTGTTGTCTCACAAGAACAGAAGTCTGTTGTCCCCAGCAGTGTGTGCTATTTCAGTATTTGAATGACCTCTACATTTCGTTCACTAGGACCATGTTGGACAGGCCCCTCATTATAGTCCAAGCTTCAACCTCAGCTCACCTCGACACACTCAGCATCTCAACAGCCTTTCTCTGACATTTCTCTCTATATCTTATCTCTCATTTTCTATCGTACTCTCTCTCTATCTCTGTCTCCCCACACCATCTCTATTTATTGCTTGCTCTCTTTCTCTCTTTCACTCTGTCTTCCTCACTCACCACTCTCTCCATTTCTCTGTGTCTGTTTGTCTGTCTGTCTGTCTGTCTGTCTGTCTGTCTGTCTGTCTGTCTGTCTGTCTGTCTGTCTGTCTGTCTGTCTGTCTGTCTGTCTGTCTGTCTCTTGCAGCCAAATTAAGTATATTTATGGCACCTGTGCTGGAAAAACAGTCTCCAGGAGATGTTCCTCTAATTTCGTTTTCAAAATGCCATCGATAAATTTATCAAATGGGCCGAATCGAATTGGAGACTCAAGCAGGCCCATCAGTCATGGCCCGTCCTCGGGGGGCTGTGGGCATAGTTAAACTGGCCAAACCCTACACTGACAGGAGAAAAATAAGGAGTGAGTGAGTGAGTGAGTGAGTGAGTGAGTGAGTGAGTGAGTGAGTGAGTGAGTGAGTGAGTGAGGGAGGGAGGGAGGGAGGGAGGGAGGGAGAGGGAGGGAGGGAGGGAGGAGAGAGCGATAGGGAGAAGTGGTGGCAGGAGGAGAGGGGGAGTGAGCGTAAGAAGGGAGGGAGAACGATGCTGTAGAGAACAAGAAAGAGGAATGACTCTACGTTCACTTTTTTTGCAGAAATGTACATTTACAGAACTCTGGGGAATATAAGGCCATGTTCCTCTGTTGTGCGTGTTTGTGTGTGTCCGTGCGTGTATGCATGTGTGTATTTCTGTGTTTCTGCACACATTTGTGTCTGTTTGAACTGCAGAGGTCAAAGCTAATTCTCCAACACAGCAAAGCCTCACGGGGGAAGCCGGGCTAAGTACTTAGGCTGCCGATGGACCAGTGTGATAATTGATTAATCACAACAGAAGTTAATTGATTCTGCTGCTCATCGCTCTGCTGCAGAAAGCCTCTTTCATTCAAACAGCACACAGAGTTTTATCCCTCCTTGGCTGAAGGTTCACACGCTCCATGCCCTCTTTATACCTCTCTCTCTCACACACACACACACACACACACACACACACACACACACACACACACACACACACACACACACACACACACACACACACACTTTATCTCTTCCTTCACCCCACTACAGTCTCTTCCTTATCTTTCACTTCCCTCAGACTCTTTATACATCTCTTTCTCACACACACACACACACACACGCACACACACACACACACGCACACGCTTTATCTCTTCCTTCACCCACTACAGTCTCTTCCTTATCTTTCACTTCCCTCAGACTCTTTAGCTCCTTTTGTCTTCTCTTCTTTCTTCATTTGTTTCCCCTCTTGATCCTCCTCCTCTCCCTCTCTTTCTCAGTGCATTTTATCTTTGTCTGTGTCTCTGTGCAGGTTAAGCTAGGCGTGAACATGGTAAAGTAGCTTAGCACTAACAGGGCTAATGAAGCCAGGGCCCCGGGTCCCTGTAAAGGGGATCAATGCTGCTACTCTGCCGGCTCTGTGGAGCCTGTCAGAATTGAATGATTAGACAAAACAGTCATATGGCCCACAAACTAGCAGACACTCTGATATGTGGTAATACTACAATGCTACCAAACACATGTGCGTGTATGTGGGTAGGCAGACAGTCAGGAACTTACGCACACACATACACACAAGCACACACACACACCCTCCACCAACCCAGCACCCCAGTCTGTTCTGATTGATGATTCCAACATGGCATCAAGGAGAGATTTGAGGCAAAACTAATGACAGAGAGAGAGAGAGCCCACTGGGCACAGACTAGTTGAATCAACGTTGTTTCCACGTGGAATAGATGTTGAATTGACGGTGCTCTGTTTACTGTGTTCTGCTCAGAGCAGGAGAGGAGAAACAGCAGCAGGCTGGTAGGTTGGCAGGTTTTATCTGTGAGATATAGCCCTCTCCTGGATGACTATACTGTACATGTGAACAGCTCTACACATCCTGGTGATGAGATGCAGGTTGGCATTTATTGTCATGAATATTGCCCTGGAGGCAGCTCTGCTAAGTGGTCACCAACTGGCACAGCCAGAAAGTCATAAAATCTGATTTTAAACCTAACCTTAACTCTAACCTTAACCACTCTGCTAACCCTAATGCCTAACCCTAACCTTGAATTGAGTAAATAATCTCCATTTTGTTTTCATTCATTTTTTACTATATAGTCAATTTTGACTTTGCAGCTGTCCCATCTAGCGGAAATCACTCAGTTCTCCCTCCAGGGCAAGATTCATGACAGTAAACGTCAACCTGCTGATGGTGTTCTGGGTTTTATGATTTTGACAGGCAAGGTATTTGTCCTACTTCCTGAAACATTACTGGAGGATCTAAGATCCGATCCCTCTAACTTCCCTTCAGGTTATATTGTAGTTATGTCAGAATTCAACACATGCAGTATAACATTGCACATCAGCAGAGCGTGTATAGAGTCTGTGTGTGTATAGAAGTCAGTGTGAGAGTGTGTTTGTTTGTGTGTGTAAATGCTAATGCAGAGGCGCGGAGCAACAAGGAGAATGATAGGGTCAACAAGCTGCCTCTCTGACGGAGTGATAGGAGGACTCGCCCGGTTATCCAGAGATGCTAACTTACCTGTCAATTCACGCAGGGAGCAGAGTGATCCACAAGCGTCCACAACACTGCCAGCAAATAATCACTTTCTCTCTTGTCTTCTCTATTATCTTCGTTATCTCTTATATACTGTTATTTTCATTTCTACCACCTAGCATTCCATTCCTATATCACATTGTTACATTACTTTGTTTATCTCTCCACTTTTCTCTTAGATCCCCCAGTTCTCTCTCTCTATATATATCTTTCTCCTCAACCTCACCCTTCAGATGGCAAATTCTCCAGCCATCAGTGTTGGATAGCAGTGTTTATGTGGTAGATTATCAAGCATTTTGGATGGCTTAGTGTAGCCATCAATCTTCAACAGAAGGCTTAACAAGTAATGTATCTTATTTCAAGTTACAGTATTTAACCTGTATTTAACCTGTATGATACTGTATTAATCGTCTTATTAAGGTACAATGTCTTGAAAAGTATCTTGACATAAGTATCTTGAAATACATTTTTTAGGTTAAAATAAGCTATATTATCTGCAAATGATGTCAGATGAATTAGCTTGGTAAAAAAAAATACATATATTTAGGCTCTCTTGGATTTCACTTTTTGCAGTGTTACTGTTCGATCTGCCTCCCAGAAGACCCTGCCTCTGGCGCAGCCGAAGAAACTGTGTTTAAATTAAATGCACGCACACTTCTACCAACGTGGGCAAGTCTCTCACCTAGCCACTTGCCAAGAGGAGCCAGCCAAGCTGCAAAAAAAAAAAAAAAAAAAAAAAAAAAACCCTCATCGACATCCTTCTGCAGTTGAAGCTGTTATGGTTGAGTTAGGATGTGTGGACACGTCCTGGCTATGTTATCGCTATGTGCTGTTCTGTTGTGTGCTCACTGTGCTGCTCGGTTGTTGATCCTCCTCAGGATCCCTGGGACGAGAGATAGCAGGACTGATTATTTTGGCTATTTTGTTTTGATCCTGTATCGAGGCCCTGAAATAGAGGGGTCAGCACATGTCTGACCAAGCTAAAACCATCCCCTCTTGCCCAGATAATAGAGCAACGCTGGCTGGATTTAAGTGCCACCGTCTACACGGCCACCACAGACCACTGTGGAGCTGAAGGAGATGGTTATGATGATCAAGTCACCCCTGTGTGACGGTAAGTAGTTTAGAGCCGCTGTTTCTCGGGAAATTACTGCTGTTTTTGGGGTGAGACCCGTGGTGTGTTTTGTGAGCTTGGCTACCTCATGGCTCTAGTGTTTCAGACTCGGATGGAGATCCACGCACGCACACACACACACACACACATACACACACACACACACACACCGACAAACAGACAGAACCTTACCAGACGTACATCTCCTCCTCATTAATCCTCTCTGAGCCCGCCTGCCTCTGACAGAAACAGCAAAGAAAGAAAAGTAATAAGAAATGGAGGAATAGAGACAGATCCCAGATCTCTCCCACTGAATCACGCTCTCCCAAGTTTCAACTTGCCAATTAAATGTGGGGAACATTAGGATTTTTTTGTGGCAGGCCAACTTAATTTGCTGTTCTGTGTTCCTCCCACCATGGGGTACAGGTTTGTGATTGCTGCAGGCAGACAGTGGTCAGGGTTTTGGTGCAGGCGGACTGGCAGGCTCGGTTTAATTGACTTTCACAAAGACAAACTACAACTCGTCAAGCCCATTGTCTCAACGTCTATCTCAATCTCAGACAGGGAGGCTGTCTAAAGGCGGATGTGTAGGCATACAGTATACCTTAGATTGGGCCATTGTTTCCAGGTTGGGAGATGTTAGTTCTACGTTTACTGTCTCTACTGTTGTTGTTGTTGATGTTGTTTTGTTGTTGTCTTTTCATCCACTGATGATGTCAGCAGCTGGAACAGCCCCAATCCCTGGAGACTAATGACTTTTTGTCATGTCTGAACAACATGTTATTGTCCCCCGCTCCCTATAGCTCCCTGTCTCACCCTTTCCCTTCCTGCCGGAGTGAGCTAGAGCTGCCATTCATCTCTGTCTGCTTAGGACTGGGGGACGCCACAGTTGGAGGGGAAGCCCCAGCGTTCTGACAGAGCAGGGGAGGCGAGTGGCATATTGCACCCAGCGGGGAGTCTCCAATGTGGGCCTGGTTCGGCAGCCGGCCTGGACCAGCTTGAATTGGCCCAGCAGGATGGTGGAGGGAGGAAGGCTGGATGGGAGAGGAGTGGAAGGGAAGGCAGGGGAGTGGTAGATGGTTGAAACATCACTCTGTACTTTGGAGTCCACAGGCAGTACCCTGGGAGAGTGTGTGAGAAGCATAGAGAGCAGGAATAGACTTGTTCACACACCATCTCACACATACTCTACAAACTGCAAATGCAGTCATGCCCAGAAACCAAACTTTTTTACTAATTACTCAATCAACACTATCCAGCCAGTTGGCTGGACCGTTATCTTTAACTACTAGCGGTGGTTGCTTTGTTCATGTATTCTAATGTGACGTGCATATTCATGCGCAGACACATCATAACGAGCTGCACCCATAACGAGCTGCACCCATAACGAGCTTCACCCTCTGCTGGCACCGCAGTCACGCTAATTAGGCTGCCATTTTGCAGTTTGTTGCATTCTCCAACGCTGCCTCATCCAATGCTGCCTCATCAGCCGTTCAAAGGGGTGTCACCACGGTCTCTTCAGTAGAGAACCAGCGAAGAAGAAAACCCCCACAAAAAACAAACACTATATGGCAAACAAACAATAAATGTAGATGGATAGTTCTCCTTCTGACAGTCTGCTGCTGCTGAGAAAAAAAGTTGTCTTTTTTTCCTCATGCTGCTGCTTTCTTTCCGGCTGAGGAGCAGATTCAGGCCAGGTTTTTTAGTACCAAACGTTCAATGCAAATCCCCGACACCAGCGAGCATTGGGAAAATGAGTCGGGGTCTCTGAAAATCTGGCGTCTGTCACACTGCATAGCGGAACAGGAGACCCGAGTGTGGAAAAGAGACTCGCTGTTAAAGGCATTCTCCCCACAGCTCTACTATTTCCACATATTTCTTTCTTTCTCGTAAAACATCACAGTTCCTTGACTTCTTTATATATAACCCAGTCTCATGAGCAATTGCATGTTCAGTAAGCCACTGTGCATGTAAAGGTATATGAGACTTGATATTAGCATGTCATACCAGTCTACCATGGTAACGGCATTCCTATCAGAAATGGAACCCATAGGGTCCATAGTGCTCAGGTAAAAAGTAATGCACTATATAGGGGATAGAGTGCTATTTGGGATGCACCAAGAGAGATCAGGTGATTAACTATCACATTCCATGGTGTATCCACTGTATCCCACAAAGTTATCCACACCAGGCCCCACGGCACTCCCTGCCTGCTTTCTTCAAATGTTCTAATATTACAATGATTTATCCTCCTTCGCTGGTGGGGGCTGAACCCAGGGAGGGGGATCTGGAGGTAGACAGACAACACTCCTCCAGTTCCAGTGTTTTTCCATGTTCTCCTGTGTTTACAAGAAAGCCATCCGACATCCGACAAGCCAGCAAACATGGAAAATGTCATTATAGGGCGAAGATAGAATCCTACTACACAGGCTCTGATGCTCGTCAGATGTGAGAGGGTTTACAGAAAATTACGGATTATGGAAAACCCAGCCGTGAGTTAGCCAGTGATGCAAACATGCCAGACGAGCTGAATGCCTTCTATACTCACTTCGAGGCAAACAATGCTGAGCCTGGCATGAGAGCCCCTGCTGTCCCATTCTCTTTGACCGATCTAAGACTTCTGAACAGGTAAAAACTCTCAAAGCTGCTGGGCCAGATGGAATGCCAGGGCACGTTCTCAGAGCATGCACAAAACAACTGGCAAGTGTTATGACAGACATTTTTAACATCTCCTTGGCCCAGTCTGTAATCCCAACACGTTTCAACCAGACCACCTGCCTAAATTTAGATTGTCCCGTAGCACACACATCTGTAACCATGAAATGCTTTGAAAGGCCGGTCAGGGTACACATCAACATCATCAGTCCAGGCACCCTGGGCCCACTCCAATTTGCATACCGCCCCAATAGATCCACAGATGACGTAATCTCTATTGCACTCCACACTGCTTTCTCTGACCTGAACAAGATGAACACCTATGTGACAGTCCTGTTGACTACAGCTCAGCGTTTAACAGTCCCTTCCAAGCTCATCACTAAGCTCAGGACCCTGGGATGAACACCTCCATTTGTAACTGGATCCTGGCCCTTCTGATGGGCTAACCAACCCCAGGTGGTGAGGGTAGGTAATAACAAATCTGCCACACTGAGCCTCAACACAGGGGCCTCTCAGGGGTTTTTGTTGTCCCCTCATTTACTCCCTGTTCGCCCACGACTGTGTGGCCACCCGCGACTCCAACACCATCATCACGTTTTCTGATGAGAAACTGAGAGGGGTGGGGGATCATTTTGTTCTCATTTAGGGGAGTTTGTGAAACTGAAATAAGGGTCAGAAATAGTTTAGGAAATGTTGCATGAAAGGGAGGGTAGGAAGGAGACCTCAGAAGAATTCACTGTTAATTATGATTTTTTTCTAACAAATGTGTTACAACAAATATCTGGCCACTCATCGTCCCCCTCAAGACTTTCCTCCAACATTTCAACATGCATTTACACTCTCAGCAGAAAATCGTAAGGTAACAAATGTCTCTGTGTGACTATATGAGCTTCCAACCAGCTCATTTACCCTGAAGCTCATCACCTGGGGAGAAATGTGGCTTCAGATTCAGATGGATTATTCTGGGAAATCATCTCTTAGCAATCTATAATTCATACAGGCCCTTGAAAGTAAACAAAGTTTAGCCCATTAAGGCTGGAGACAGACAGGCAGGCAGAGTCACAGCTGCACGCTATGCAATGCAACACAGCTCAGCTGCAGAAATGATGGCCCTCTAAATGGAAGCAGAATGCTCATTAGGAGCTAGCGGTTGACGTGCATGTTGGCCCATAAGCAGCATAGCCGGGTGTGGCATTAGCATAGCATTGATGGTAAAGATGACAGAGCTCAGGCAATTAGACTGACGACTCTGTCTATATGTGTGTGCGTTTGTATGTGTGGAGATTGATGTGCACTGATTTGAGTGTAAGCTTTGTTCCTAGGGTACAGTAGACCTTGGTGAGTGTATCTCACACAGCCAGATACACTAAATGTATGCTGAAGAGGATCATGCTTTCCCTATATTTATTTCTCTCTAGGCTCTCTTTCTCTCTTTATCCCCCTCTCCCACACTTTCATTCTCTTTTCCATCAGCTCTTCTTCCTGTCTGTTTTTCATCATCTCTGACAAGTTTCAGTGGGCCTTGTTTGTGATAGTCTATAGCTATAGCTGAGGGAGTTGAGAAATGTCTAATGTTTACGTAGCTTTAGATTTTACATGTTAGTCCTCATCGCCTATTCCCACCTGAGAGAGGGGGACTGGGACCTCTTCCCCTCTCCTCCCCCTCATCCCCCGCTCCACTCCTCTGCCGTGCGGCCCAATGCTCTGGAGACGGCCGGCGCGGCTCAAGCAGCATCTGTCTCAGAGAGAAATTACGTCTTAATCGCCCCCAAGGGAATCACTATGAGAATGCAGGCCTTTGAAGGAACAATAACTTTCTGCCACATGTGTGTGTGTGTGTGTGTGTGTGTGTGTATAAGTGCATGTTTGCCTTCATTCGAGGGTGTGTGTGTGTACATCCATGGTTGCAATGTTGAGCATGCAGTTACGAACACATTTGGCAACTTTACATTCTCATGGCACTGCTCTATCCCTTCAGTGAGCCAAAACATCTGAAGCCTTTTCTCCTCCTGAGCAAACAGAAGGTTTCATACTGAAATCGTAGATATTTCAGATGTCACTCACCCTCCCTCTCCACCCCCCAGCAGGAGAGGAACAGGGGGATCTGTCTACCCAGCTCTGAAAGCTAGCATCCCGACAGGTAGACCCTGAAAGCTAGCATCCCGACAGGTAGACCCTGAAAGCTAGCATCCCGACAGGTAGACCCTGAAAGCTAGCATCCCGACAGGTAGACCCTGAAAGCTAGCATCCCGACAGGTAGACCCTGAAAGCTAGCATCCCGACAGGTAGACCCTTAAAGCTAGCATCCCGACAGGTAGACCCTGAAAGCTAGCATCGCCACAGGTAGACTCTGAAAGCTAGCATCCCGACAGGTAGACTCTGAAAGCTAGCATCCCGACAGGTAGACTCTGAAAGCTAGCATCCCGACAGGTAGACTCTGAAAGCTAGCATCCCGACATGTAGACTCTGAAAGCTAGCATCCCGACAGGTAGACCCTGAAAGCTAGCATCCCCACAGGTAGACCCTGAAAGCTAGCATCCCCACAGGTAGACTCTGAAAGCTAGCATCCCGACAGGTAGACTCTGAAAGCTAGCATCCCGACAGGTAGACTCTGAAAGCTAGCATCCCGACAGGTAGACTCTGAAAGCTAGCATCCCGACAGGTAGACTCTGAAAGCTAGCATCCCGACAGGTAGAAATCAAACAGTCATTTCCTGCAGGGAATAAACCTGCCTCTCCACTGCTCTCTGAGACAAGAATGGATTTTCTCACAATTAGATGTTTTTCTCCTGTAGGTTTTTAATGTTTGTGGAATTAATTATGTCACGCTGCTCTCTCTCGCTAGCTGTAGGTGTGTATGTGTAGTGTGTGTGTGGATGTGCTCAGTGCTCAATCTGTCAGTAGTGCTTCCGCTCCTCCACACTCTCTCAGCCAGGTCAGGACAATTAGACACATCCACCACCATGAGAGGAGATGAGCAGCTCTTAATGCCCCTGCATCCAGTGATAGGGGAGAGGACCAATACTAACACATACTGGCTAGCCTACGTCTAGGTAGAGTGAAGAGAATAAGGGTTTCGTACACATGCCAGATACTTTGATGGAAAGAGGAGAGAACTAGGGATTAGGGAGGAGGACCGGGGGAAAGGAAAGAGGACCAGAGCTTCCACACACGTTTCACCAAGGAGGATAAGCTCTTTCTAAACCTTCTACATCCAAGACGGATAGAGCTCAGCTGGTTTACATATGTTACATCCTGGAATTGGATTTGTAAACCTGCTTACATGGTTGAATATATGATAGATCGTACAATTACAACCAAATGTACACCTACATTCATGAATGTATTCTCCCAATACTTATTCCACATCCAGTATGAGGATTTGGGAATGTACACACTGGTGTGAAGGGGTCTTCCCTATGGGCTCTATTATTGTGTACTTGTCCTCATCTTGCTCCACTGACTGATGCAATGCAGTGACTGATGCAATGCTCAGGGCCAGAGGCAAGGCACATACACTAGAGGTGTTAGTCCTTATTAGAAGCACAAAGTGAACATATAATTCCATTTCCTCCTCTCCCCCCATCTCTTCCCTCTCTCTGCCCCTGCCTTGGGGACTAATACAGTGGAAATAGAGTAGACCTGGTCGCTAGTGAGTACTCAGCAGGTAATAAACTAGTATTAGATAAAGAGGGCCAGTTCATTAAAGTGACCTGCTCTCTCTTCTCTACACGACTGACATGTGTCCCCTGAGACAGAGAATGGAGGGAATGGGCCACAGGGCCACAGAGCCTGCAGAGCCACAGGCAATCTACACTAGACATGATTGTCATTCTGCCATTCCCCCAGAGCCTCCTCCCTCCCCCTCTACTCTATCTACCGTTCTCTACCCCTCTTCTCTTGCCATCTGTCCTTCATTCTTTCTCCTATCCTACTCTCTCTCCCTCTCTCTGGTGGTTTGCTGTGAGGTCCCTAAACTGTGTGAGTTGCTGCAGCGTGTACCGGTCAGAAGTACTCAAGGGTAATGTGTAGATCATTCATCCTCTATACAGGTGTGTAATAGAGGGGAGAGAGAGATAGGGGAGAGAGGGGAGAGAGAGAGAGGGGAGAGAGAGAGAGAGAGGAGAGAGAGAGGAGGAAGGGGAGAGAGGGGAGAGAAGGGGGGGGAGAGAGAGGGAGGGAGAGGGAGAGAGGGGAGAGGGAGAGAGGGGGAGGGAGAGAGGAGGGAGGGAGAGGAGGGGGGGGGGAGAGAGGAGAGGGGAGAGCGAGCGAGAGAGAGAGGGGGAGTGAGAGAAGGGGGAGAGAGAGGAGGGAGAGAGGGAGAGAGAGAGAGAGAGGGAGAGAGAGAGAGAGAGAGGACAGGGAGAGAGAGAAGGGACAGAGAGAGAGAGAGAGAGAGAGAAGGGACAGAGAAAGAGAAGGGACAGATAGCGAGGAGGGAGAGAGGAAGGAGTGAAAGAGAAAGAGGTGGGGAGAAAGAGGGAGAGGGGAGAGGGAAGAGGGAGAGGGGAGAGGGAGAGAGGAGAGAGAGAAGGGACAGAGAAGGGACAGAGATAGAGAGAGAGAGAGAGAGAGGAATGAGTGAAAGAGGGAGAGAGGGGGAGAGAGAGGAGAGAAGGAGTGAAAGAGAAAGAGAGTGGGGAGAGAGCAAGAGAGGGAGAGAGGGGGAGAGAGAAGGAGAGTGGGAGAGAGAGGGAATATATAGATAGGGGAAATATGCACACACTTTAACTTCCTGACTGATGTCTTGAGATGTTGCTTCAATATATCCACATAATTTTCCTTTGTCATTAATCAGAGAGGCGACAAAGAGACCAAAGATAACCTTGAAGGAGCTGCAAAGTTCCACAGCGGAGTTTGGATATTTTGTGGAGTATTTGTCCATAGGGCCACTTTAAGCCGTACACTCCACAGAGCTGGGCTTCATGGAAGAGTGGCCAGAAACAAAATAAGCAAAAGGCATGTTGGAGACTCCCCAAACATATGGAAGAAGGTACTCTGGTCAGATGAGACTAAAATTGAGCTTTTTGGCCATCAAGGAAATCGCTCAAACCCAACACCTCTCATCAACCCGAGAACATCATCCCCACAGTGAAGCATGGTGGTGACAGGGACTGAGAAACTGGTCAGAATTGAAGAAATTATGGATAGCGCTAAATACAGGGAAATTCTTGAGGCAAATCTGTTTGTCTTCCAGAGATTTGAGACTGGGACAGAGGTTCACCTTCCAGCAGGACAATTACCCTAAGCATACTGCTAAAGCAACACTCGAGTGGTTTAATGGGAAACATTTAAATGTCCTGAAATAGCCTAGTAAAAGCCCAGACCTCAATCCAATTTAGAATCTGTGGTATGTTTTAAAGATTGCTGTACACCAGCAGAACCCATCCAACTTGAAGGAGCTGGTGCAATTTTAACTTGAAGAGGGCCAAAATCCCAGTGGCTAGATGTGGCAAGCTTATCAAGAGACATACCCCAAGACACTTGCGGCTGTAATTGCTGCAAAAGGTGGCTCTATAAATTACTGACTTAGGGGGGGTGAATTTTTATGCACGCTCAAGTTTTCATTTTTTGTCTTATTTCTTGTTTGTTTCACAATAAAAGTGGTATGCATGTTGTGATCATGAAATTATACAAACCTCCAAAAAATACATTTTATTTCCAGGTTGTAAGGCAACAAAATAGCAAAAATGCCAAGGGGGTGAATACTTTTGCAAGCCACTGTAGATGGAATTGGTGTTTCTGGTCCTGACAATGGGAACTTTTTGGAACACCATTATTTTTGTCTTACTGAAATGTACTGTCAGGGCCCAGGTATGTGCAGAAGATCTAGGTGCTGCTGTAGGGGTTCCTTGGTTGGGGACAGAAGCACCAGATCGTCAGCAAACTGTAGACATTTGACATGAGACTCTAGTAGGTTGAGGCCGGGTGCTGCAGACTGTTCTAGTGCCCTCGCTAATTCGTTGATATATATGTTGAAGAGGGTGGGGCACAATCTAGATCCCTGTCTCACCGCCCAGCCCTGTCAAATTTTACCTTCACTATTACAGTAAAACGTTTTGACAAGGAAGTTATCGAGAAGAGATTTAATTTGTTGCTGCCTTATTGTTTTTTTGGGGAGTTTTCTACAGTACTTTCCTTCCATCTATAGCATTTGTTAATATTATGCTCTTCCTTTGGCTTTGATGCCTCATGATTGAGTATTGCTCTCTTCAAGTAGACTGTGATTTGTCTGTTATCTGATAGTGGTGTCAGTGGGCTGACTGTGAACGCTCTGAGGAACTCTGGGTTGAGGTCAGTGATAATGTAATCTACAATACTACTGCCAAAGGATGAGCTGTACGTGTACCTGCCGTAAGAGTTCCCTCAAAGCCTACCTTTGACTATGTACAGACCCAGCATGCGACAGAGCTTCAGGGGATTTGACCTGTTTATGTAGTTTGTTTTTTCATGGTTGTGTCTGGGGGGGCATATTTGGGAGGGAATGCTATCACCTCCAGTTAGGTGTTTGTCCCCCTGTGTGCTAAGAGTGTCAAGTTCTTGTCTAGTTCTGGCATTTAGGTCGCCATAGACTAGTATATGTCCCTGGAAATTATTAATCTCCCCCTCTAGGATGGAGAAGCTGTCATCGTTAAAATATAGGGATTATATTGGGGGAATATAGGTAGGACACATAAGGAAATGTTTCTCTCTTGAGATAATTCCCGTATTCATTTCCAGCCAGATGTAAAATGTTCCTGTTTTGACTTAATTAATAGAGTGTATTAGGTCTGCTCTGTACCATACCCTCTGAGTCTCTTCTCTGTTTCATAACTGGTAGTTTGGTGGAGGGGACTACCAGCTATCTGTAACCTAGAGGGCAACCAGTGGGTCCGTCTCCTCTATACCATGCTATCCGTAGGATGACAATGTCTGGGTTCCTGCTCTTCTGTGTAAAGGCAGATGACCTCGGACCTTGTACAGTGGGGCAAAAAAGTATTTAGTCAGCCACCAATTGTGCAAGTTCTCCTACTTAAAAAGATGAGAGAGGCCTGTAATTTTCATCATAGGTACACGTCAACTATGACAGACAAAATGAGAAAAGAAATCCAGAAAATCACATTGTAGGATTTTGAATTATTTTTTTTGCAAATTATGGTGGAAAATAAGTATTTGGTCAATAACAAAAGTTTATCTCAATACTTTATGTACCCTTTGTTGGCAATGACAGAGGTCACGTTTTCTGTAAATCTTCCAAAGGCTTTTTCAATCACTCCCTTGAGTGCTGTGGCCACACGTTCCTGCTGGGCTCTCAGGTCATTTGTGCCTGTGTGTATTATGATGTTGCTGGGGGACCCTAGTCAGTCCTCTGACAGCAGCTCCAGGGAACGCTGGGTGTTCGGACACCAGAATTTAGCTACTTGTTTTTTTCCCGTTTGAGTCAATGAGGAGCACAATCTCTGGCTTTTGTGTGTGTGTCCTTAGTTGGTGTGGGGGTGTTGTCATCAGATGTATCCGGGGGGTGCATGGAGGGGAGTCTGCTGTGTTGTTGGATCATGCTTTGTCTGTTCTGCTGTGGTGTTAAGGCTGTGGTCGAGGTCTGAAGTGGGCTGTTCTGTTGGCTTCTCTGGGGGGGGTGGCTAGCTTTCTAATGAGTGGTTGATTGTCGCATCTCAGTTCTCACTTGTTCCTGCAGTGCTGTTAGCTGTGCCATGTGTTCCTCTCCCTCCTCCTGCAGTGCTGTTAGCTGTGCCATGTGTTCCTCTCCCTCCTCCTGCAGTGCTGTTAGCTGTGCCATGTGTTTCTTTCTATCCCCCTGCAGTGCTGTTAGCTGTGCCATGTGTTAACTTCTGACCCACTGCAATTGTGATACAGTGAATTATAAGTGAAATAATCTGTCTGTAAACAATTGTTGGAAAAAAATATGTGTCATGCACAAAGTAGATGTCCTAACCGACTTGCCAAAACTATAGTCTGTTAACAAGTGTATGTAAACTTCCGACTTCAAATGTATCTCCACCTTCAGCCCACTGGGGACTGTAGGGATGCTCTGTTTTGTGTGTCTGTGCTGTCTGGAGTGTGTGGACTAGCCCTCTGAGCTCCACCATGTCTCTCTCCAGCTCTGTGAATTTATCCATCTCAGTGATGGAGGAGCAGTGCAGTTGTAGACCTGGGTGTGTTCAATGCTGGGGGGGTGACTATCCTCGTTTGCAGGACAGTTTGAAGAGGAACTTTCTCTCTCTCTCTCCACCCCTCTCTCAATTTTTCTCCTTAATCCTTCTGCCTGCTAGTGGTGATCAGTCCAAAATGCACTCATTGCAGCCCACCTACCCGGGGATAAATCAATACACAAATTACAACACAGAAGCCATTATTTAAGTCAAGGTTCCAGCAAGAAAATGATTGTTCTCTGTTCAGGACTACCAGAACAAAATAATAATTTCCCCCTCTCTTCATTACTCTCTCTGGTGAAGAAGGGCACCAGAGGGAACTAAAAACCCATTTATGCCGACACCTAATGACGCGTTACTCTGGCTGACTAACACGCCATTAGGTCTAGGCGGACTAAAATAGATGATGATGTCGAGGGGAGAAAATGCTTGTCAATCAATGCCTCGTCGGCCACATGTTCTCATCTCTTAATGTTGATAATGGAGTTATGAGTGTGCAGGTGTGTGCTGCGTCTTGGACTGTTTTGAATCTATGTAATGCAGATGTTTTTTTCCAGCACCGGTGTTCAGTTTCCCACTAACTCTAGTTCATCATCTTACTAATACTATTTATCATCATTACAAGGACAAGGAGATATATATATATATATATATATATATATATATATATATATATATATATATATATATATAGGGAGATAGAGGGAGATAGAGGGAGAATGAGGGAGAGAGGGAGAGAGAGAGAGGGAGAGAGAGAGAAAGAGAGAGAGAGAGAGGGAGAGAGAGAGAGGGAGAGAGAGAGAACTTAGCCAGTCCACAGTGTGGGTTTTCCACCCCCCCCAGCAGCAGTACAGAAACTTCAGTCTGCCCCTTAATTGGTGCTATTAATATTGGTTAAAGTTTTAATACCTATTTATTAAAACTTTAAAGAAAATTAATTATGAATCTCAAAAGCGATGTTCTATATAAAGATTTGTGAATCAATTATTGATGTGCGACCACTTCATTTAATCTGCAGAGATCTCATTCCTAAGGTCCATTATTAGGTTCAATTCTCAGCATTAAATACATCTAAGTTCCTTTTGAATCATTCTATTTTAACTGCTCGAGTATTTAACGGCTCAAAAAACGACGTTTGCCTTCATTAGATAAACGTCATAACATCGATATGGGC
Organism: Oncorhynchus nerka; assembly: GCF_034236695.1. Taxonomy (NCBI): domain Eukaryota; kingdom Metazoa; phylum Chordata; class Actinopteri; order Salmoniformes; family Salmonidae; genus Oncorhynchus; species Oncorhynchus nerka. The sequence continues at coordinate 24,550,959 of NC_088415.1, read as the reverse complement.
TTGCTGAGATCCTGTTACTCAGAACTACTGCAGCCCCAAGCCAAGCTTAGAGGCAGTTCCTGGCCTTTAAAAGAAACCTTTATTAATGAAGTCCATGCCAGAGAGAACCTTGGGATGTGCTGTTTTTTCTCCATATTTATCTCTGGTCTTTGACAGTGGGTCTCAAACGTAAATTGGGTCTCAAACATAAATTTAGAGTCTAGCGAGGAGGCAGTTAGCTATATACAGAGTGGGAATCTTAATGTACACCAAGTGCCTAGCTAATTCGGCCTGTTCATATCATTAAAGCACCATGGGCTGACAGATAAACTGCCGGTACAAAGCCCCGGTGCTTATCAGCTGAAAAGAGCAGAGTCATATACAAGGAGACAGATTTAAGAAAAGCTCAAATCCCCTGTTATTAGAACGAATTAAAACTAAAAGATTTGACATTTCCTCTCTACACTTGCACCCAGTAATCTCCATGTGCGTATGATTTCGGGGGTTTGAGCTTTCACAATAACTTATGAAATGCGTACACCTAATTAAACCCAGAAAAGAAAACTATAATCCATATTTAAAGTTTGAAAATCCCATTAATCTGGTTGTAAACGAATGCACAAATGCCCCCTAAAGAAATCGCTCCTCAATGCAAAAATAATGAGATCAGTGGAGTGATTTGTGAAGGGGAACAGGAAGAAGGGCATCAGTTCACCCTCTAGCCCTCTACTCATCCCCCTCTCCTTCCATCTTGCCCTCTATCCTTCTATCTTTCTCTTCAGCCCCCCCCTGCCCCGAACCCCCTTTAGGACAGAAGAGCGTTGAGGCTGGTCTTGTTAGATTAAATATTAATGGGGAGTTGATGAGGGGAGAGAAGGTAGGTGGGAAGAGCGGAGACACACTCCTGTATCCTGTGGCCTACTTCTCTGTCTTAATGGGTGGTTGCCCATTATTCATGTACCAGCTAACCTGCACTGGCATCTCCGCTGGCACAGAGTGGGTGCTGAGCTGTTCCAGCCAGGCATATGGGAGCCAGGTCAAGGACCTTTAAATAGAAATCTGAAGATTTGGAGATTTCAATGTGCAGGAGGACGTTTTATTATAAGACAGAGGGGGCTTCAGAGTGGGTCTGCTGTTTTGTTGAGCTCATTTGTGTCCAAGGCTAAATGGCTTCAAATGTTGTTGGTTGTTGTTGGTTGTTAGTCTGTTGTTAGTCTCTGTGTGTGTGTGTTTGGCTAGTGTTTAGTAGTACTAAGAGGTGTGAATGCATGGTAAGTGGTGGTGGAGTACACAGAGGTCTCTGGTAATTGTAAGTCAATCAATTAGAGAACACTACATCACATGTCTCCTATGTATTATTCATGCTTTCATAGCACGCTCATAATGCATCTAAAGTATTGACGTTAAACTGCATATCATCTACACATGACAGCCCTTATAGAGCATAACTATGCACAGAGGAGTTGACACACTGGTTTACACACGCGTACACACACGTATTCTATCGTGCGCACACTCACACACACACCCATTAGTCACACCACAGCTGTTCAACACACACTTTCACTAGTAACCAATGAGTAGTCCCACTGTAGAAATACATTTAGATGCAGGTGTGTGTTTTAACACAACTTGGTATGACTATTGCATGCATGTATTATTAGATATGCCTACTGACCCAGTGTACCTGATTAGCATTTACTACTTTCAACATGGTTTGTATTGTCCATCGTCTCTCAGCACAAGAGTTCTTAGTAACAGCCATAGAGATATTGAGATGGCCTCCTCAACACAGTCTGACCGCCACCTCACTACTGGCAGGCTACAGAGAGAAGAGATAGAATGAGAGAGTTAGGATTAGATAACAACAAGGCTTGAAGACTAAGAGAACAGCGGAACAAGAGTGCACCAGAGAGAGAGACGGAGTGGGACAGAGAGTGAGATAGAGATAGAAACAAACTGTACAAACATTGTCCTCGTTGCATTGTACTGTATTTACTGAAATGCGGCACCACTATACTGCTTTGGCAATATCTACATATTGTATTTCATGCCAGTAAAGCAATCTGAATGTGAACAGGGTAAACAGTGTAGTTTAATGAAGCTTGTGCTGGTTGACAGAATGTGATGGCATTGGTGTTGTAGTTGTGTGCTGCTCGTGTAGCGTTGCTCCTTCTGGCTCTCTCCCTCTGGCTCTCCCTCTGGCTCTCTCTCTGGCTCTCTCTCTGGCTATCCCTCTGGCTCTCTCTCTGGCTCTCTCTCTCTGGCTCACTCTCTGGCTCTCTCCCTGGGTCTCTCTCTGGCTCTCTCTCTGGCTCTCTCTCTGGCTCTCTCCCTGGCTCTCCCTCTGGCTCTCTCTCTGGCTCTCTCTCTGGCTCTCCCTCTGTATCTCTCCCTCTGGCTCTCTCTCTCTCTGCCTCTCTCTCTGGCTCTTTCCTAGGCTCTCTCTCTGGCTCTCTCCTAGGCTCTCTCTCTGGCTCTCTTTCTGGCTCACTCTCTGGCTCTCTCTCTGGCTCTCTCTCTCCCTCTGGCACAATCTCTCTGGCTCTCAATTCAATTAAATTCAATTCAAGGAGCTTTATTTGCATGGAAAACATGTGTTAACATTGCCAAAGCAAGTGAGGTAGATAATATACAAAAGTGAAATAAACAATAAAAATTAACAGTAAACATTACACATACAGAAGTTTCAAAACATTAAAGACATTACAAATGTCATATTATATATATATATATATATATATATATATACAGTGTTTTAACAATGTATATATATATATATATATATATATATATATATATATATATATATATATATATACACACACAGTGTTGTAACAATTTACAAATGGTTAAAGTACACAAGGGAAAATAAATAAGCATAAATATGGGTTGTATTTACAATGGTGTTTGTTCTTCATTGGTTGCCCTTTTCTTGTGGCAACAGGTCACAAATCTTGCTGCTGTGATGGCACACTGTGGAATTTCACCCAGTAGATATGGGAGTTTATCAAAATTTGATTTAAAAAAAAAAATCTTTGTGGATCTGTGTAATCTGAGGGAAATATGTCTCTCTAATATGGTCATACATTGGGCAGGAGGTTAGGAAGTGCAGCTCAGTTTCCACCTAATTTTGTGGGCTGTGAGCACATAGCCTGTCTTCTCTTTAGAGCCATGTCTGCCTACGGTGGCCTTTCTCAATAGCAAGGCTATGCTCACTGAGTCTGTAAATAGTCAAAGCTTTCCTTAAGTTTGGGTCAGTCACAGTGGTCAGGTATTCTGCCACTGTGTACTCTCTGTTTAAGGCCAAATAGCATTCTAGTTCGCTCTGTTTTTTTTGTTAATTCTTTCCAATGTGTCAAGTAATTATCTTTTTGTTTTCTCATGATTTGCTTGGGTCTAATTGTGCTGCTGTCCTGGGGCTCTGTGGGGTGTGTTTGTGTTTGTGAACAGAGCCCCAGGACCAGCTTGCTTAGGGGACTCTTCTCCAGGTTCATCTCTCTGTAGGTGATGGCTTTGTTATGGAAGGTTTTGAAGGTCTGTATCTCTCTCTGGCTCTCTCTTTGGCGCTCTCTCTGTCTCTCTCTCTGGCTCTCTCTCTGGCTCTCTCTCTGGCTCTTTCCTAGGCTCTCTCTCTGGCTCTCTCCTAGGCTCTCTCTCTGGCTCACTCTCCCTCTGTATCTCTCCCTCTGGCTCTCCCTCTGACTCTCTCTCTCTCTGCCTCTCTCTCTGGCTCTCTCTCTGGCTCTCTCTCTGGCTCTTTCCTAGGCTCTCTCTCTGGCTCTCTCCTAGGCTCTCTCTCTGGCTCACTCTCTGGCTATCTATCTGGCTCTTTCTGAGGCTCTCTCTCTCTGCTTCTCTAGCTCTCTCTTTGACTCTCTCTGACTCTCTCTGGCACACTCTCTGGCTCTATGTCTGGCTCTCTCTGGCGCTCTCTCTTGCTCTCTCTCCATCTCTCTCTCTGGCACTCTGTCTGGCTCTTTCTCTGGCTCTTTCTCTGGCTCTGTCTCTCTCTGGCTCTCTTTGGCTCTCTCTCTGTTTCTGTCTGGCTCTCTCTGGTGCTCCCTCTGTCTCTCTCTCTGGCACTCTCTGGCTCTCTGTCTCTGTATCTCTCTCTCTCTGACTCTCATTGGCTCTCTTTATCTCTCTCTGGCTCTCTCTTTGGCGCTCTCTCTGGCTCTCTTGCCCTGGCTCTTTCTGGCTTTCTGGCTCTCTGACTCTGGCTTTCTCTCTGGCTCTCTGGCGTTTTCTCTGGCTCTCTCTGGCTGTCTCTCTGGCACTCTCTCTGGCACTCTCTCTCTCTCTCTCTGGCTCTCTGACTCACTGGCTCTATGGCTCTCTCTCTGGCTCTCTGACACGATGGCTCTCGGGCACTCTGTCTGGCTCTTTCTCTAGCTCTCTGACTCTCTGATTCTCTCTGGCTATCTGACTCTCTCTGGCTTACTCTCTCTCTCTCTCTCTCTGGTGCTCTCTGGCACTCTCTCTGGCTGTCTCTCTGGCACTCCATGGCTTGCTGGCACTCTCTCTGGATATGTGGCTCTCTGGTGCTCTCTCTGACTCTCTGGCTCTATGGCACTCTCTTTGACTCTCTGGCTCTCTGGCACTCTCTCTCTCTGGCTCTCTGTTCTGGATCACTGGTACTCTCTCTAGCTGTCTATGGCTCTTTGGCTCTCTGGCTGTCTCTCTAGCTATCTGGCTCTCTGGCGTACTCTCTCTGGAATTCTCTCTGGATCTCTCTCTGGCGCTGTCTCTGGCTCACTCTCTGGATCTCTCTTTGGCTCTCTCTCTGGCTCTCTAGCACTCTCTCTGGCTCTCTGGTTCTCTCTCTCTCTGGCTCACAGGCTCTCTCTGGCTCTCCGGCTCGCTCTCTGGCTTTCTGGCTCCCTCTCTGGCTCCCTCTTTGGCACTCCTGCTCACTCTCTGGCTCTCTGTCTGTCTGTCTTTCTGGCTCTTTCTGGCTTGCCGGCGCTCTCTCTGTCTGTCTCTGGCTTTCTCTCTGGGTCTCTGGCTATCTGTCTCTCTGACTCTCTCTCTGGCACTCTGGTGAGCTCTCTCTCTGAGAGGGGTAATTAGAACTATGCATTGGGGAGTTCACACATCATAGAACAGAAACAAGAGATAGAGAGTGTGTGTCTGTGGATTTCTGTCTTTGTGTCTGTGTTGGTGAGTGCGCTGTGCTGTTGTTTTACCCGGACAGTGGTGGTGTTGCGTTGCATGACAGAACCAGCCTCTCTCACTGTGCAGTGTGGTACAATACATCTGTGTCGGCGGTGGACAAGACGCATAGTTGCAACTCAACAAGCTCCCGTGAAGCAATTTGGGAGTGGAGGGGGGATGGATGAGGTGTGGGGAGGAGGGGGCTGGGGTTATCGGTCCAATCGTTCCGTGATGGTGAACATCTGGGAGTGTGTGAGCGTCCATCTGTAAGTGAATGACCGCCCAGTCAGTACTAATGGCCTACTATGCTCACTGCCTCTCTGACCGTGTGTTTGAGTTGAATGACCAGCTCAGTCGAGGGAGAGACGCTCTCTGTTTTTTAAAGCTTCTAGGCATAGCAAATGTGTGTACTCTACACAAGGAAACATGTCTTGCACAGTATTCCAACATCGTGAACATCATTCCCATAAGGACAAGTCCTTACCAATATGTATTGAAACAGTAGATTATGGTAGAGTCTGTTCCCATTTGCTTTTCTGTGTTATCTCTGAAGTTGATGGTAAAGTTGACTCTGACAACTTCTGTGTCCTTGAGACTGTCCACCTGCCTCCTTCCTCCATCCGGTCACCACGGGTGACCACTAACATCTACAGGGATTGCCTCCAATCAGAAATCAATGCCCCAGATCACACCTCCTGTCTCCACCGACTTTACCCTCTACCACTGCCCCCAGCTGATCTCCCTTTACCTGTCCAGACAGACGCCTCACACATCAACATATACACACAAAAACACATGCCCACACGCAGCAACACACACACGCAGGCACATGTGCACACACACATGTTAAATACTTTATTTGAATCCACAAATAACATTACATCAAAGTATTCAAAGGTCGTTGATGCAAGGACACATAAGGAAACGAAAAGGCCTCTGGCGTAGGTTTCGCGGAAAGAGACCAGGATGCTTTGTGAGGATCAGGTGACGAGTGGCTAATCTGCCCTTGCCTTCCGTTCTGCTACTTAACGTTCAATCACTGGAAATCCTATATCCTACCAACGGGACATTAAAAACTAATATATTATGTTTCACCGAGTTGTGGCTGAACGACGACATTAAGAACATACAGCTGACGGGTTATACACTCTATCGGCAGGACAGAACAGCAGTCGCTGGTAAGACAAGTTCAGTTGAGTGTTTTAATAAAATTAACATAAGACAAAACAAGAAACACTAACAGCACACAGATATGAAACAAAAACAATGACGCCTAGGGAAGGAACCAAAGGGAGTGACATATAGAGAAGGTAATCAGGGAGGTGATGGAGTTTAGGTGAGTCTGACGATGTGCAGATGCGCATAATGATGGTTACAGGTGTGTGCCATTACGAGCACCCTGGGATAAGAGCGTCTGCTAAATGACTTAAATGTAAATGTAAATGTAACCTGGAGGCTGAGAGGGAGCACACGTGACAGTACCCCCTCCCGACACGCGGCTCCTGCCGCAGGACGCCGACCAAAATGACGATCCCGGGATCAGGAGCGGACCGGTCACCCATGCTGATGCGTGGGAACCTGACAGACTGGCTGAGGCAGGGGAGCCTGTCAAACTGTCTGAGGCAGGGGAACCTGACAGACTGGCTGAGGCAGGGGAGCCTGCCAAACTGTTTGAGGCAGGGGAACCTGACAGACTGGCTGAGGCAGGGGAGCCTGCCAAACTGTCTGAGGCAGGGGAACCTGACAGACTGGCTGAGGCAGGGGAGCCTGCCAAACTGTCTGAGGCAGGGGAACCTGACAGACTGGCTGAGGCAGGGGAGCTTGCCAAACTGTCTGAGGCAGGGGAACCTGACATACTGGCTGAGGCAGGGGAGCCTGCCAAACTGTCTGAGGCGTGGGAACCTGACAGACTGGCTGAGGCAGGGGAGCCTGCCAAACTGTCTGAGGCATGGGAACCTGACAGACTGGCTGAGGCAGGGGAGCCTGCCAAACTGTCTGAGGCATGGGAACCTGACAGACTGGCTGAGGCATGGGAACCTGACAGACTGGCTGAGGCAGAGGAGCCTGGCAAACTGTCTTGAGGCATGGGAACCTGACAGACTGGCTGAGGCAGGGGAGCCTGGCAAACTGTCTGAGGCATGGGAACCTGACAGACTGGCTGAGGCAGGGGAGCCTGCCAAACTGTCTGAGACATGCGAGCCTGTAGCAGCTCCTGGACCCGCCGTCATTCCCACCAAAACAAAAACAAAAAATAACTCCCTGATGCTTCCCTTAGGTGAGGCGTCATTCTGTAACGATATGCGCTGAGAGTCCGGGAGATCAGGAAGTGAGTGTTTTAGTTAAGAAAATAAACATAAGGCAAAACAAGAGAGAAACACTAACAGCACACAGACATGAAACAGAAACAATAACGCCTGGGGAAGGAACCAAAGGGAGTGACATATAGAGAAGGTAATCAGGGAAGTGATGTCCAGGTGAATCTGACGACGCACAGGTGCGCGCGTAACAATGGTGACAGGTGTGCGCCATAACAAGCAGCCTGGTGACCTAGAGGCTGTAGAGGGAGCACTTGAGACAGTTATTCTTATCTGTTTTGGGGGAGGGGCTATCTAGTGTCTAATTGGTATATTGTAATTACTTCGCCACCATGGCCTATTTATTGCCTAACCTCCCTTTTCTTACCTCATTTGCACACACTGTATATAGATTTTCTTCAACTGTATTATTGACTATACGTTTAGTTTATTCCATGTGTAACCCTGTGTTGTTGTATGTGTCGAACTGCTTTGCTTCGGCGCATGTGACAAATAAAATGAGATTTGATTTATTATTAGCATTTAAAATGGCCCTCTGTGCCTCTGAGAACACACTATTATCAACCTGAGTAAAGAAAGAAAATCACAGATTAGAAAGAGAGAGAGAAAGAGAGAGCGAGTGGAGGAAAAGAGTTTGGGATTTCCCTCGTCGACTCTGTTGCTTTGAAGAGTAAACACAATACTGGGTCTCATAGTAGTGTCTTGGGGCTTGGCTGGAATATGCAGGCCCAGTCAGACCCAATATTACTGGGTACCACAGTTGGAGACTGCAGGCCCAGTCAGAGCCAAAATTACTGGGTTCCACGTCTGTACCACAGCCCTCAAACTGCCTCCTGTGTACGGTAACTCCTCAGTACAATGGAGGAATGCTAAGAAAATCAAACACTAGGTTCTCTACAGTGTTCCTCAATCACCACAGAATCAACACCTAGAGTACAACACTTTCTGTTCTGTGTTTTAGCCTTCCTATCTGCCCCCCTCTCTCTATATCTCTCAATTTCTCTCAGTGCATGCTGGGAGTGTTTCGTAGTTGAGAGGCCGGGTAAAGGGCTCTGTCCTTTCTTATTTTCTTGATTATTTCCTTGGTCTTTCTTTAAATTTGTATTTTCTATGGTGGAGGGTTAACACTGTTAGTTTAGCGGTACCGACTGTTAGATTTTTTTCAAGAGGAGTTTTAGTCTCCTGGGGTTTGAACGGTGTGGTTTGCGCGATGGCTTCGCAGCCTAATGCGGAGGAGACGCTGTCGTTACAGCATGGTTTCAGGTGTGTTGCTGAGAATGGACTTAAGGTGGAAGAGGTTCTGCTCGCGGTCGGCGAGCAGAACATGGTTGTGGATGTGGTATTTATACATTCCACATCCAGAATGAACAAAGCTGTGGTTGTGTTCTTGAATCTGGTGGCTAGGCTGATTGCTGGTGGAATGTTTGGGGGATGTGTTCTCCTCTTTCGACTCCTTCGACTAGGGTGGTAGTTGCGAATCTACCTACATTTATTATGGATGACACAGCACAGATAGTCTTAGCTTTGCGTGCCCACATAAAGGCTGTAGACAAGGTGAGGGTACAAGCACCAGTGGGGGAAATCAAGGTAAAAGTGCAGGGAGCCTAGTCATGCTATGGAGGGTGGTGTAGATGAGGCTGGGTCTAGTCATGCTATAGATGGTGGTGTAGATGAGGCTGGGTCTAGTCATGCTATGGAGGGTGGTGTAGATGAGACTGGGTCTAGTCATGCTATGGAGGGTGGTGTAGATGAGGCTGGGTCTAGTCATGCTATAGATGGTGGTGTAGATGAGGCTGGGTCTAGTCATGCTATAGATGGTAGTGGAGATGAGGCTGGGTCTAGTCATGCTATAGATGGTGGTGTAGATGAGGATGGGTCTAGTCATGCTATAGATGGTGGTGTAGATGAGGCTGGGTCTAGTCATGCTATAGATGGTGGTGTAGATGAGGCTGGGTCTAGTTATGCTATAGATGGTGGTGTAGATGAGGCTGGGTGTAGTCATGCTATATATTGGTGGTGTAGATGAGGCTGGGTCTAGTCATGCTATAGATGGTGGGGTAGATGAGGCTGGGTCTAGTCATGCTATAGATGGTGGTGTAGATGAGGCTGGGTCTAGTCATGCTATAGATGGTGGTGTAGATGAGGCTGGGTCTAGTCATGCTATAGATGGTGGGGTAGCTGAGGCTGGCTCTAGTCATGCTATAGATGGTGGTGTAGATGAGGCTGGGTCTAGTCATGCTATATATGGTGGTGTAGATGAGGCTGGGTCTAGTCATGCTATAGATGGTGGTGTAGATGAGGCTGGGTCTAGTCATGCTATAGATGGTGGTGTAGATGAGGCTGGGTCTAGTCATGCTATAGATGGTGGTGTAGATGAGGCTGGGTCTAGTCATGCTATAGATGGTGGTGTAGATGAGGATGGGTCTAGTCATGCTATATATTGGTGGTGTAGCTGAGGCTAGGTCTAGTAATTCTATGGATGGTGGTGTAGATGAGACTGGGTCTAGTCAGGCTATAGATGGTGGTGTAGATGATGGTGGTGTATTTGTGATAATGACAATTACAACAATACTGAATGAACACTTATTTTTACTTAATATAATATAATACATCAATAAAATCTATTTAGCCACAAGTAAATAATGAAACATGTTAAATTTGGTTTAAATAATGCAAAAACAAAGTGTTGGAGAAGAAAGTAAAAGTGCAATATATGCTATGTAATGAGAAATTACGGGGGAACAACTACTGAAGGCTCAGAACACTTGAAATTTTTACGTTAATAGCTAGTCATTTATACACCAGCCTCCTCTCCGGAGTTGATAGGCAGTAATAAAATCAATTTAGCCACAAGTAAGATAATGACAAAACACAAAAGTGCTGTTTGAATGAATGTTTACAACGCCTGCTTCTGCCCACCACCGCTCAGTCAGATACTTAGATACTTGTATGCCTGTATGCTCAGTCAGATTATATGCAACGCAGGACACGCTAGATAATATCTAGTAATATCATCAACCATGTGTAGTTAACTAGTGATTATGATTGGTTGTTTTTTATAAGATAAGTTTAATGCTAGCTAGCAACTTACCTTGGCTTACTGCATTCACATAACAGGCAGTCTCCTTGTGGAGTGCAACGAGAGAGAGACAGGTCGTTATTGCATTGGACTAGTTAACCGTAAGGTTGCAAGATTGGATCTCAAGAGCTGACAAGGTGAAAACCAGTCCTGCCCCTGAACGAGGCAGTTGATAGGGTCATTGAAAATAAGAATGTGTTCTTAAACTGACTTGCATTTTTAAATAAAGGTATATAAAAATAAAAAAAATGGCGCCCAAAAATACCGATTTCCGATTGTTATGAAAACTTGAAATCGGCCCTAATTAATTGACCATATTGATTAATCGGTCGACCTCTAAACATCAGAAGGTGGGGGGAAATGAACCATATTTTGGTAATCCAACCAGTTGACCATATGCGTTGGTACTTAATGAATATGATGTCAGTTCAGTTGTCATCTGAGACATTCTCATCAATGATAGGATGACATAAACGATACAGTGGAAAGTCTACACATTATAGTTATCAGATTCACATGGAATTGTTGTGCAATTTAAATGTTTGAATATGAAATTATTTTGTGAGGGAATGAAATGTGATTTTAGCTTCTAAAATGTGAGAATTGGGTTTTCATGAGTGAATTAGGCCAGACTCAGTGGCCCGCCCACGTGAAGAGACGATGGTTATAAACGATGAAACACGCCCTCCTCTCCCTTCCTATATAAAGTCTTGACAACAATATAACTTCCTGTTCCTGGGACATTATGGCGACAGCCTTGACGTTAGAAGGGCAGGTGACACCTACAAAGCAAAGCCAATCTCAGCTACCTAAAGAAATTAGCATTGAATTCCCACGTGAAGAGGACGATGGACACGTCGAATATGATGAATTTTGACAATACCAGCCAGAATATCGCATGAGCGTATAAGCATGGCAACGGGGTATGAACTTTGAACTCTGATTCACTCCAGCCGCCAAGTGTGGACTGGGAAATGTCAGACAGAGTATACCGTCTACCACACAACGACGTTACTAAAATGGGTACAGTTTACCACGCTCTTCAAAGGATGGAATAACTCTTGGGCAACTCGCCCTTCCATCTACCATCAACCTATTGAAGCGCAGCTCAGAGTAAATATTCATTGTATTTTCCTTTTCCAAATGGGCGGTAATTTAGAATGCATAAGATCTTGTATTTACGATAGAGACATCGCTTCTCCCTTTGTTCTTCAGTCTTCCCGCTCTTTCACTCAAACCCAACCCCCTTTTCTTTGGGTAAACAGCTGTCATATCTGTTCCATCCGCTAGGGACATTTTCCTTTATGACATCATTTGTAATCAAGGTATGATTCATTCTGTGTATATGTAATTCTGTGTGATTAGTTAGGTATTTAGTAAAAAAATAATTTAACCCAATTTTGTATTGCTGATTCAACTTAGCTTAACTTAGTTAGCCAGGGTTCGTGAAGATAACCAAGACCTTACAACTTTCAGATGAGACTGAAATAAGGTGACGATTAATGTTGACTGCTTTTGATGTAAAATATTACTAGGTCTTTAAGAGTTTATTCGGAAGATAACTGCTCTATAAATATTATTTTGTGGTGTGGAGCCTGGGCTGTGGGTGTGGGAGGAGCCTATCTTCCACAATCCAGCCATCCTTTTGTGATCGGTTTAGTCGGCCACACTGCTGAAGCAACTGATGGCAGCGGGTTTACTAAGGCTGGGCGACTTGCGGCTGCGTGGGGAGGTGGGGTAGAAAACCCCAGAAGTCCTGCACAACAAACAGGACTAACATTTCTTAGGCTGCTGGAGAGAGATTCCTGGGGGAGGTCCAGGAGGCACTGTTTGAGCCGGTAAGGGGGGTAGGGGTGTTTGAGCAGCCAAATGGGAAGGGGCCACCAATGTTTCTGACGGCAGAGAGTGGGGACTGGCAAGGTGGTGTGGAGGACTTGTTGGACTTTAACACTCCGAGCCTGGGGGAGTTTGGGGGTTGGGCCCTCTACAACCTCTGCATTAAGGTGAGGAACTTTAGGAGGCTAACAGGAGTGAAGGCACATCAGTGGCAGGGGGGTATGTGTGGTGGAGAGTATGGTGGGTTTTAGATGGAGGGGGCTTTACAAACCCCCAGTACCAAAGAGGTTTTAATGAAATGAGAATGTATCGTTAAAGAAAGACAACATGTTAATAAAGTCTCTCTCTTTTATCATCTGTTGTTGTTCCCTGATATATACTTGTTGACCTCTGAGTGACAGAGCAGGCTGATCAATGCTTAGCAGTAATGTGTTTTGTCCTCCACCCTTTTGAACTATACTGAATAAAAATATAAACGCAACATGTAAAGTGTTGGTCCAACGTTTCATGAGCTGAAATAAAAGATCACAGAAATGTTCCATACGCACAAAATGCATATTTATCTCAAACAAACTTGTTTACATCCCTGTTGGTGAGTATTTCTCCTTTGCCAAGGTAATCCATCCACCTGACAGGTGTGGCATATCAAGAAGCTGATTAAACAGCATGTTCATTTCAATAAAAGGCCACTCTAATATGTGCAGTTTTATCACATCTCAAGTTTTGAAGGAGTGTGTAATTGACATGCTGACTGCAGTAATGTCCAACAGAGTTGTTGCCAGAGAATGTAATGTTCATTTCTCCACCATAAGCCGCCTCCAATGTTTATAGAATTTGGCAGTTCGTCCAACCGGCCTCACAACTGCAGACCATGTGCCCCTGCCCAGTCATGTGAATTTATTTAAATTGACTGACTTCCTTCTATGAACTGTAACTCAGTAAAATCTTTGAAATTGTTGCATGTTGAGTTTATATTTTGTTCAGTATAATTATGTAAATCTCTAAGACTTTACTTAGGGTGCATGCCTCAGATGGCTGCTGTCACTCTGGGATTCGACACAACACATTAGCGAGTGAGTGACTTATAGTAAACACGTTAGTTTTTTTGCGATTGCTTACACACTTGTTGCGGAATTTGGCTCATTGTGTCAAATCTCACACATAAGCCAAATAAGACACAACACTTGGAGATAAACATCTCACTTCTATGTCAAAATGAAACTCTGCAATCAAAACCTAACAATCCTTTTTGAACGTGGCATTTTTGCAACAAAATGATACACACATGCACCATTTGAATTACTCTTTCAAAGCCGCAACACGCTGATGTACTTTATACAAAACACTGCTGTCTTTAGTACTTTGTATACCTTTTTCATTTTGTCATACAGGCTTCTGTGAAATATTGTTCCAGTACAGTACATTTCAATGAACACAAAAATAGAAAGGCTTCTGAAAAAAAAATATACAGCTTGTTTTTTGCCATTGCAGGTTTTTACAACAAATAAACAAAGAAAAGTATAATTACATTACCGTAATCAATACAATATGTTACTGTAAACTCCGAAACAAAAATAATTACAGTAAAATTACAGTGCAATGGTAAAAATAAAATACTATTGTAAGGGATTGTAAGGGATGGGGTGGATGGTTTATGGATCCTGCCTTCTGTTAGGGTCTGGCCACATCACCTCATCCACATCACAAGCAATGTCATCCCTGGTTAGGCAACGGGTAAAATATTGCCTTGCTTGCCTTATCCAACCCTGGACTGACCCCACCTCAATGTCTCTGCATGCCTCTTCCATTGCTTGCAATAGAGGCAGGCGGGCATGTGGTTGGCGGTCATACACTTTCCAACGCCAAGCCAAAAATAATTCCTCAATCGGATTGAGAAATGGGGAGTAAGGAGGCAAGTATACAACTGTGAAGTTATTGTGGTTGGTGAACCAGTCCCTGACCAGAGCAGCCCGGTGGAAATTAACATTATCCCAGATGACAACAAACCTGGGCTGCTCTGGTCCGTCCTGTACAACTGTGAAGTTATTGTGGTTGGTGAACCAGTCCCTGACCAGAGCAGCCCGGTGGAAATGAACATTATCCCAGATGACAACAAACCTGGGCTGCTCTGGTCCGTCCTGTACAGCTGCATTATGTAGTGCATCCAGAAATATGATTATGTGTGCAGTATTGTAGGGACCAAGGATGGCATGGTGATACAGAACTCCTTGCAGACTAATGGCGGAACACAAGGTGATATTTCCCCCGCGCTGCCCAGGGACATTCACAACGGCTCTTTATCCTGTAACATTCCCCCGCGCTGCCCAGGGACATTCACAATGGCTCTTTATCCTGTAACAATCCCCCGCGCTGCCCAGGGACATTCACAACAGCTCTTTATCCTGTAACATTCCGCCGCGCTGCCCAGAGACATTCACAACGGCTCTTTATCCTGTAACATTCCCCCGCGCTGCCCAGGGACATTCACAACGGCTCTTTATCCTGTAACAATCCCCCGCGCTGCCCAGGGACATTCACAACGGCTCTTTATCCTGTAACATTCCCCCGCGCTGCCCAGGGACATTCACAATGTCTCTTTATCCTGTAACAATCCCCCGCACTGCCCAGGGACATTCTCAACGGCTCTTTATCCTGTAACATTCCCCCGCGCTGCCCAGGGACATTCACAACGGCTCTTTATCCTGTAACATTCCCCCGCGCTGCCCAGGGACATTCACAACGGCTCTTTATCCTGTAACAATCCCCCGCGCTGCCCAGGGACATTCACAACGTCTCTTTATCCTGTAACATGTCGGCCCTGACGCCTGGTTTTAGCTAGATTGAATCCAGCTTCATCAATGGAAATGAACTCATGAGGCTGTGCAGCTGCATCAAAGTCCAGGACTCTCTGTAACAGAAAATGCATACACTGTACCGTGAATATGGTGTAACTCAAAATGGTGTAACTCACACAAGGATGGGGTTTGTGGATGGGTGGTGGGTTTGGTCAGACACATTCAGTCAAAACTACAAGCTACAGGCAAGGCAGGTACCCCCCCCCACAATCTACTGCCATTACTTTATTACAGTACAGTACAGTGACACCTACTTGCACATCGTCATAGTGAAGGTCTTTGACTCTAACGACGCTGTTCCTTCAAATGGAACCCTGGACAGCGGCTCCATCGTAAGTTGGTGTTGACGCAAGATGTGGCAGAGTGTCGACATACTGACACGGTTGATGTTATGGAATGTTGTGTGATCTGTGAGGATTTGCTCTCGTAGTTGATGTAGGCAGATGGTGTAGTTTGCCAACACTAGATTGACAATGGCCAGTTCCTGTTCATGGGTGAACAGATGACCTCCTGAGGGTGGAAGGCAATGTCTGGCAGTTCTGTATAAAATGCAAGAATATGATGTAATTGGTAAGGTTATTTTTTACATACTATACTGTACACAGTAACATCAAAACTGTATTACACAGCACTATACCATTTTTTTTTGTTCACTGAGGAGCGTAGGCCTAATATTGTAGGACTACATTGTATCGTACTGTGATGCAGCATGATGTGCAACAATTACATAGGTACAGTCTAGTGTAGAAAGTTGAAGACATACCTGTTCTCCAGTCTAAATGTCCGTATTGTGGATGCTACCGTGTAGCGACTCAGGTTGGGCTGGACTCTCTGCCCAGCCTCCCTTATCGTCAGGCCATGATTTATGACATGGCCCACCAAGTGGCCCTAATGTCGTCAGAAATATGTCTCTGTCTATTGCCTGGTCCCCTTTGTTCTTATCTTCGTCCTCCTCCTACGCCTCTCTCTCTTCCTCTCGCTCTCACTACCTCCATGTTTGCAAAGTTCTCACAAAAGACGTGATCTTACATGAGGTCTATTTGCAGTGCTGAGGCTCAGACTAATTGGTGTTCAGTTACTGTTGAAGTGTTTTCGTGTGTGTGTGTGTGTGTGTGTGTGTGTGTGGATGTTGTCAATTTCAGGTATGTTTTGCGTTTTGAATAGAAGTGTTTCCCCAATGACTGCAAGAGATTTCATTATTGAACAAAGTGTCTAATGTAAGAAACAGTGTACTGTTTTGCAAGTGTGTTCCAGAATTGCAAACAAAGTGCAAAGCAGAAAATGTGTGTGTACTTTTGGTGCCTTTGTTTAAGGCATGGTTACAAAAGGTGTTGATGCTTTTGTCGAAGCATTCACTTTGAGTGGGTAAGCAATCGGCAAAAACTGTAAAGGAAATTAAAGTCACACACTCAGTTTTCCACTGCAGTGTTTTCTAGCTCATCAGTGTTTTCTAGCTCATCAGTGTTTGAAAATGTGATTAAAGAAGTAGCAATCACCCTCGCTAATATGACTCACCTCCAACTGAAGACTCTATTAGGATGAATGAATAGGATGAAGAGTAGGCTAACATAATGTCTGTTTTTAACTCTGCTGGCTGGGTGTGTCATTGATTTGTACTGGCCTCGTGTATGGTTATTAGCTTGTTCTTTTTATATCCATGTTAGTGAGTTTGAAACACTTCTGTGTATCCATTGAACCATTTTACAACAGTATACCTACATTTTTATTTTTCAACAGTATACCTACATTTCTTTCTTATAAATTGTATTATTTGTGCATGAATAATTATTCCCTTTGTGAAGGAATGAAAAGAGAGTTGTCCAGGCAATGAAAACATGTCCAGGCTTAACAAATGGTATCCTAGGCAACGTGCTACCTATTCAGTTTTGCACAAATCAATCAATATGTTTTTCAATTAGTAGCAGTATTGACAATTCATTCAGCTAAACATTTATACGTCCTACATGCTGAATCCAATAGTTTCAAGTGGATCGCAACACAACACATTTTAATGACATTTTTTGTTATTTTTTATTTATAACTCCAGTCTGCTCATTCTTGTCTTATTTGTATAATCATGGTTATCCTGATGACAGATTAAGCTATGGTCGTGCTGATGTCGGTAGTTTGTAGTGTCCTGTAGGGGTTTATTAGGGATATTGCTTGTTTGGTGTTGTTGGTAATGTGATTCCACTAATGACGGTAGTAATTGCAGTGGGACAGAGGGTGGGTGAGGAAGCCCTGGTCTGGTTGTTGCTGAGCTTGTAAAGGAACGCCTGAACATGCACCTGCCATCTCCAGATATCCTCATTAAAGAGGAGAGATGCCAAGATGAAACATCTCCCCCAGCATCTCCCTCTACACACACACACGCACGCACGCACGCACGCACACACACACGCACACACTAATGGATACAGAGCAAGCCAGAGTTGTTGAGAAAAATGGGTTATTGTATTACAATAAAGATGGCTCTGCTTAATTTATCATCTGTAGTTTACGTATAAAAGGCATATTGTGTGGTGCATACATACTGTATCTATAACGTCTTTGCAGACATCCGTCAAAACATTCCACTGGATTGTTTAAAGTAAGACATTAACACAAGTATTGACTCTGTATGCATGCTGCCTCTGTGGGTGAATGTGTGTGTGGGTGTGAGTGAGTGACAGAAAGAGAAAGTAACTCAATGAAGAGAGAAATCGAGTACATGTGTCTGAGTGAGTGTGTTGTTCTGCCACCCCAAACCTCCATGTTGAGTGGTATTGGCAGTGGCACATCAAAGCCCATTGAGTGGCTGGTGTGTATTGAGTAAAATGTGGTGTGCACCAGCCCAGCCCACATATGCTGCTGACAGCACCAGGCAAATCACACCCTTGGCCATCCATTTGCATGTTATTTGCATTCCTGCATGTTTAATTAGCGTTCAGTTATAATGCCGGAT
Organism: Oncorhynchus nerka; assembly: GCF_034236695.1. Classification (NCBI taxonomy): domain Eukaryota; kingdom Metazoa; phylum Chordata; class Actinopteri; order Salmoniformes; family Salmonidae; genus Oncorhynchus; species Oncorhynchus nerka. The sequence continues at coordinate 24,532,794 of NC_088415.1, read as the reverse complement.
GAAAGACACAGCATGTAAATATGTTCATCCTCTAATTATGGCGATATATCTCACCGTTAGCCACTACTGCACTTGACTAAGTCCCCGTAGCTATGTGTGTGCATGTGTGTGTACATGTGTGTGCATGTGTGCTAATGTGTGTGTGTGTTTATTTGTCCATGCCAAGCAAAAACAATATCCTCAAAGCACAAATTCATGTTGTGAGTTCCATACAGAGAGAAAGCTCTGGAACGAAGCGTGAGGATGCACTCACTGAGAGGAAGGAAGAAAACATCTCAAGGACTTAAACATGGAAAGGGAGAAAAGCATCATGTTTCTGCATTTATCCAACGTTCATCATTATCATCATATTTACCCCATAGTCCAGCGATTGGCTCTAGTTAAGTTTATCCTATCAGACTACCTGTTACCTCAGCACCACAGACCTGTAAGGCAATGAAGCCTTCAGGGTGACTACTGTCACCTCGACCTTTTAACTTTTAAACATCCTCCCCTGTGTCATCTCTACTTTTAATGTCTCTCTTCTTCTCTGACACCTCTCTCTTTAACTTCACCCTCTCTGTCATCTCTCACTTTTAACGCTCCTTCTCTCTCTCTTTTTCTTTCTGTTTCCTCTACATTTTTGATTTCCTATTTGAAGTGTGGGAGGGAAAGGTTAGGAGGCAGATGGCCGGTAGTCTGGCTCCACTGTGTCTAGTCCTGTGCCTGTCTAATGGCTTATCTAAAGGTTAGCCACAGAAACGCAGGCCAAAGAGCACCAGGTGACATTTGTCCCTCAACATTAACTACCTAACTCTTCATTCTATTTTTTTTCTGTCTTGGTTCTCCTACTTTTCTATTCCTTATGTTGGTAAACTATTTCCACTTTTCTCTTGAACAGCTTAAGATACAACAGTTAGTGTGACAATTTAAAACAAGCCATTTTTAATATTTTGTGTGTACTGTTTTTCTTATAACACTTGGCAAGAATCGAAATCTCCAGTTATGTATTTTATTCTATCGAGAGAACTTTATTAGCATATTATATGAGACAAAAGAAAGAAAAGAAGAGAGTGAGAGAGAAGAGAGAGGCAGGAGGGGACTTCTTTAAGAGAGGACTCATTCAAGTCACTGACTCTTATGGTATGATCAAGGCAATTTTTTCATAAAAGAGAGGTGTCACGCCCTGACCTTAGTTATCTTTGTTTTCTTTATTATTTGGTTAGGTCAGGGCCTGACAAGGGTGATTTGTGTAGTTTTTGTATTGTTTATGGGTTTTTGTATGTTTATGGGGTTTTCTAGTCTAGGTGTTTAAACATCTATGGTTGCCTAGATTGGTTCTCAATCAGAGGCAGCTGTTTATCGTTGTCTCTGATTGGGGACCATATTTAGGTAGCCATAATCCTTGGATAGTTTGTGGGGTTTTATTCTATATTTAGTTGCCTGTTCTGCACTAGCCATATTGCTTCACGGTTCGTTTTGTTGTTTTGTTAGTTTTGTTCAGTGTTCATTCTTCTTTAAATAAGTATGTTGGCTTACCACGCTGCGCCTTGGTCTCCTCTTTATGATGACCGTGACAGAACATCCCACCAAAATAGGACCAAGCAGAGTGCTAAAAAGGAGTGGACATCTTGGAGAAAGAGGAGTGGAGGACATCCTGGACCTGGGAGGATGTAATGGCAGGGGACAAGACCCTGCCATGGAAGCAGGTGGAGATAGCACAGGAGAATGATCTGGTGCTTCAGTCACCAACCAAAGAGGGCCTACAGCAGCACTGGTGTCGATATGAGAGGTCATGGCTGGCACAGAAGCCCGAGAGGCAGCCCCAATATTTTTTTTGGGGGGGAGGGACACGGGGAGATTGCATGAGTCAGGTCGGAGACCTGAGCCAACTCCTCGTGCTTACTGTGGGGAGCGTGTTACTGGTCAGGCACCGTGTTATCCTGTGGAGCGCACGGTGTCTCCAGTGCGGTATTCTAGCCCGGTGCGCTCTATTCCAGCTCCTCGCATTGGCCGGGCTAGAATGGGCATCCAGGTAGGAAGGAGGGTGCCGGCTCAGCGCTCCTGGTCTCCAGTGTACCTCCTTGGACCAGGATATCCTGCGCCGGCTTTGCGTACTGTGTCTCCAGTGAGTCTACACAGCCCAGTACGTCCTGTGCCAGCGCCATGCATTTGCAGGGCGAAAATAAAGCCAGGACGGGTTGTGTCAGCTCTACACTCCAGACCTCCAGTACGCCTCCACAGTCCAGTACGTCCTGTTCCTACTCCCCGCACTCGCCCTGAGGTGTCCCCAGCCCGGTACCACCAGTTCCGGCACCACGCACCAGGCTTCCAGTGCGCCTCCAGGGTCCAGTACGTCCTGTTCCTCCTCCCCACACTCACCCTGAGGTGTGTGTCCTTAGCCCGGTACCACCAGTTCCGGCACCACGCACCAGGCCTCCAGTGCGCTTCCAGGGTCCAGTACGCCCTGTTCCTGCTCCTCGCACTCGCCCTGAGGTGCGTGTCCCCAGCCCGGTACCACCAGTTCCGGCACCACGCAACAGGCCCACAGTGCGCCTTGGCAGTCCAGAGCGTCCGGCAACGGTGCCCAGTCCAGAGCTTCGGGCCACAGTCCGTAACCTCCAACGACGGGCCACAGTCCGTAACCTCCAACGACGGGCCACAGTCCGTAACCTCCAACGACGGGCCACAGTCCGTAACCTCCAACGACGGGCCACAGTCCGTAATCTCCAACGACGGGCCACAGTCCATAACCTCCAACGACGGGCCACAGTTCGTAACCTCCAACGACGGGCCACAGTCCGTAACCTCCAACGACGGGCCACAGACAGGAACCTACAACGACGAGCCACAGTCCGTAACCTCCAACGACGGGCCACAGTCCGTAACCTCCAACGACGGGCCACAGTCCGTAACCTCCAACGACGGGCCACAGTCCGTAACCTCCAACGACGAGCCACAGTCCGTAACCTCCAACGACGGGCCACAGTCCGGAACCTCCAACGACGGGCCACAGTCCGTAACCTCCAACGACGGGCCACAGTCCGTAATCTCCAACGACGGGCCACAGTCCGTAACCACCAACGGCGGGCCACAGTCCGGAACCTCCAACGGCGGTCCCCAGTCCAGAACATCCGGCGATGATCCACGCAGCGAGGGTCCCCAGCCTGGGGCCTACGACGAGGATCCGCAGTGGACTCAGAGGACTCAGAGTAAAGAAGGGGGGCAGCGTCCAGAACCAAAGCTGCCACCAAGGTTAGATGCCCACCCACCTCCCATATAGGTTTAGGTTTGCGGCCGGGAGTCAGCACCTTTGGGGGGACTCTTTACTCTGAGTCCACTTTTGTATCACTGACCCGTGGATCATCGTCGGAGGCGCTGGACTGCGGATCCTCGCTGGACTGCGGGGAGTAGGAACAGGACGTACTGTCAGTGTGCATTCTTCCATTAAATAAGTATGTTCACTTACCACTCTGCGCCTTGGTCTCCTCTTTATGAAGACCGTGACAAGAGGAGATAGGTGGAATACAGAGAAGGAAAGACAGATAAGCAGAGAAGGAAAAAGAGAGAAGAATCAGAGAGTGAAAGAAGTGTCAGTGATTTTGTGTGTGTGTGTGTGTGTGTGTGTGTGTGTGTGTGTGTGTTAGAACAGATCGGTGAAGAGCAGTGCTCTTTGTGTCAAAAGGGTTGGAAAAAGCTCTGTTTCTCATCAGAATTATTGAACATAACCAAACTGTCTGAACTGCTGTTTCAAGAGGAGAACTGTTCCAGCCCTTACAGACAGAGCACGTCAGAGATAGAGAGACAGATAAAGAAAAAAGGGTAGAGAGCGATAGAAAGAGAGAGTTGTGAAGTGTTTCTGTGTATCCTCTCCTAGTTGATACCCATCAGCACTACATATTGTCTTTGACTACTACTCTTTCTCTGTGAGTCATCGCTTCAGGTATCTATTGAGCTGTATGTGTGAATGTGTTATTGACTTACGCCCTACTAAAGTTAGAGTAGATTACACCCTCAAATACACAGGATTTTGCCTTATTCCAGTCTCCCATTCATTTCACTCTGTATTTTATTTCACGTTTATTTAACCTCTTAGTCCGCCCCATCCCGCATGCGGTATCGTTACTACAGCCTCAAGCTCATTAGCATAACGCAACATTAGCGATTTTTAAAAATCGCAAATGAAACGAAATAAATATGCCTGTTCTCAAGCTTATCCTTTTCTTAACAATCCTGTCGTCTCAGATTTTCAAAATATGCTTTAGAACCAGAGAAAATCACTAATTTGTGTAAGAGTGGTGATAGCTAGCTTAGCGTTAGCATTAGCATTTAGCACGCAACATATTCACAAAAACCAGCCAAGGAATCAAATAAAATAATTTACCTTTGAAGAACTTCAGATGTTTCAATGAGGAGACTCTCAGTTACATAGCAGATGTCCAGTTTTTCCTGAAAGATTCTTGTGTAGGACACATCGTTCCCTTTTGTTACTATGCATATGGCTACCGAAACTAACCGAAAATTCAGTCACCTACATGTCGAACTTTTTTCTCCATAATAACTCCATAATATTGACTGAAACATGGAAAACGTTGTTTGAATCAATCCTGAAGGTGGTTTGTCATATTTCTCTCCGTTGAAAGCACCGTCCTTGTAGCCTGGTTTGTTCTGAGATTTGAATGGAAAAATACCGGGACCTGACTTTTGCGCACCAATTGCCACGCAGCCACCTAGCGGGACACCTGGTAAATGTAGTCTCTTATGGTCAATCTTCCAATGATATGCCTACAAATACGTCACAATGCTGCAGAGACCTTGGGAAAACAAGAGAAAGAGTCCGTTGATTCCTGTCGCATTCACAGCCATATAAGGCGATCATGGAAAACGTAGCCTCAGAAATCCTGTGCATTTCCTGGTCGGTCATACATCTTGGTTTTGCCCGAAACATTTGTTCTAAGGGACTCACAGTGAAAATCTTTGCATTTCTGGAAACGTAAGACTGTCTTCTTTCCAAAGCTATCAATTCCAAGCATATTCGAGCATCTTTTCGTGACAAAATATTGCGCTTAAAACGGGCACGTCTTTTTATCCAAAAATGAAATACTGCCCCTATAGGACTAACAGGTTAACCAGGTAGGCAAGTTGAGAACAAGTTCTCATTTATAATTGCGACCTGGCCAATATAAAGCAAAGCAGTTCGACACATACAACAACACAGAGTTACACATGGAGTAAAACAAACATACAGTCAATAATACAGTAGAAAAATAAGTCTATATACGATGTGAGCAAATGAGGTGAGATAAGGGAGGTAAAGGCAAAAAAGGCCATGGTAGCGAAGTAAATACAATATAGCAAGTAAAACCTGGAATGGTAGATTTGCAGTGGGAGAATGTGCGAAGTAGAAATATAAATAATGGGGTGCAAAGGAGCAAAATAAATAAATAAATACAGTAGGGGAAGAGGTAGTTGTTTGGGCGATGTAGATGGGCTATGTACAGGTGCATTAATCTGTGAGCTGCTCTGACAGCTGGTGCTTAAAGCTAGTGAGGGAGATAAGTGTTTCCAGTTTCAGACATTTTTGTAGTTATTTCCAGTCATTGGCAGCAGAGAACTGGAAGGAGAGGCGGCCAAAGGAAGAATTGGTTTTGAGGGTGACCAGAGAGATATACCTGCTGGAGCGCGTGCTACAGGTGGGTGCTGCTATGGTGACCAGCGAGCTGAGATAAGGGGGGACTTTATGGGACTTTTTTATGTATGGGCACAGAGACTAGTAAACACCAAAGAAATGACACCAATTCAAATATATACAGTAACTCCCTAAAAGTGTCTTGTTTGATGGAGGTCTTTACCTTTCCCGACCAGAATAACCCAGAGATTGTTTGATTTGGGAAAAAGGAGGTAGACTAGAAGGAGTCTGGTTCCCTGGCATGGAGGCTGTGTCTGGGTGTCTCCTCTCTGGATCCTCTCCGTCAGACAGACCAGGCCTGGTTGGCAGCCATGGCAACCTCCCCCCCCTCTGCCCCCAAAATGTCATATCTAATATTGACTCATTAAAGCATGAAAGTTTAATAAGCCAATGGAAAAGGGAGCCGGACCCCAAATAGACGGTGTCCTTTGAGCCTTTGAGGCTATATCCTATCTACTCTCTTTGTTCTGTCTGTCTGTCTTGTATGCATATATGTACAGTGCATTCGGGAAGCATTCAGACCCCTTGACTTTTTCCACATTTTGTTGCGTTACAGCCTTATTCTAAAATGGATTAAATCGTTTTTTCCCCTTCAATCTACACACAATACCCATAATGACAAAGCAAAAACAAGTTTTTATACATTTTAGAAAAATCATTTAAAAAAATATATAAAACAAAATATCATATTTGCATATGTTTTCAAACCCTTTACTCAGTACTTTGTTGAAGCACCTTTGGCAGTGATTACAGCCGCAAGTGTTCTTGGGTATGATGCTACAAGCTTGGCACACCTGTCTTTGGGAAGTTTCTCAAAATCAAATCAAATGTTATTGGTCACATACACATATTTAGCAGATGTTATTGTGGGTGTAGCACAATGCTTGTGTTCCTAGCTCCAACAGTGCAGTAATATCTAACAATGCACAACAATATACACAGATCTAAAAGTAAAGTAATGGAATTAAGAACTATTGCCATGTTGGAGTGTCCATGACTAAAATAAGGTAGAATAGAATAAGGTATATATACATATGAAATGAGTAAAACAGTATGTAAACATTTTTAAGTGATTAGTGTTCCATAATTAAAGTGGCCTGTGATTCCATGTCTATGTATATGGGACAGCAGCCTCTAAGATGCAGGGTTGAGTAACCGGGTGGTAGCAGGCTAGTAATGGCTATTTAACAGTCTGATGGCCTTGAGATAGAAGCTGTTTTTCAGTCTCTCGGTCCCAGCTTTGATGCAACTGTACTGACCTCGCCTTCTGGATGATAGCAGGGTGAACAGGCCGTGGCTCAGGTCGTTGGTGTCCTTGATGATCTTTTTGGCCTTCCTGGGTGATGGAGGTGTCCTGGAGGGCAGGCAGTGTGCCCCCGGCAATGTGTTAGGCAGACCGCACCACCCTCTGGAAAGCACTGCGGTTGCGGGTGATGCAGTTGCCATACCAGGCGGTGATGCACCCCGACAGGATGCTCTCAATTGTTCATCTGTAAAGGTTTGTGAGGGTGTTAGGGGCCAAGCCAAATTTCTTCAGCCTCCTGAGGCTGGCCACTCTACCATAAAGGCCTGATTGGTGGAGTGCTGCAGAGATGGTTGTCCTTCTGGAAGGTTCTGCCATCTCCAGAGAGGAACTCTGGAGCTTTGTCAGAGTGACCATCGGGTTCTTGGTCACCTCCCTGATCAAAGCCTTTCTCCCCTGATTGCTCAGTTTGGCCGGGCAGCTAGCTCTAGGAAGTGTCTTGGTGGTTCCAAACTTCTTCCATTTCCAAACTTCTTCCAATGATGGAGGTACCCTTCCCCAGATCTGTGCCTCGACACAATCCTGCCTCAGAGCTCCACAGACAATTCCTTCAACCTCATGGCTTGGTTTTTGCTCTGACGTGCACTGTCAACTGTGGGACCTTATATAGACCGGTGTGTACCTTTCCAAATCATGTCTAATCTTTTGAATTTACCACAGGTGGACTCCAAGGATTATCAATGGAAACAGGATGCACCTGGGCTCAGGACCTGAACACTTATGTAATACAATTATTTCTGTTTAACATTTCTAAAAACCTGTTTTCGGTTTGTAGTTAGGGTGTATTGTGTGTAGATTGATGAGGAAATTGTTTTATTTAATAGCTTTTAGAATAAGGCTGTAACATAACAACATGTGGAAAAGTCAAGGGGTCTGAATACTTTCCGAAAGCACTGTATGTCTTTCTAACTTCCTAAGCTTTCAATTATTCTCTCTCTCTTTTTTCTCTCTCATCTTTCTAATTTTCTTCATTCCCTTTTGCAAAACAAATCATTCCCTTCCTTTTTTCTGTCTTTTCGTCCATCTCTTCCTCTCTGGTTTTGCTCTCTGTTGTCAAGCCCCTGCTGTCGGCTGATTGATGCCTTTGCCGGAGTGCTGTGTACTTCATTACTCTGATTCTCCCTGTCTGCGGCTGGCTGCTGTGTTGTGCTGTTCTGTGCTGTGCTTTGAAGACAGACAGTGTGTGAGGAATGGGGAGTGGGGGGCTAGAGGGGGGCACACTACCCCACTGAGAAAATTCAATCACCCAAATAACATCACCAAATTATCCCCATGGCCCATCCCATGCCAATGCTTCTCCTGTGACTGGCACGTGTGTGTGTGTGTGTGTGTGTGTGTGTGTGTGTGTGTGTGTGTGTGTGTGTGATCAAAAGCAAAAATGAAGTGTGAATTTTGTTTTTACAAAGGCCCTAGCTACTTTCTGCTGTTTTTCTTCTGCTGGGGACAGCACTGGTTGTCAAAACAAGGTGTGGTTTGAAATCTTGCTGTTGTTTAAATCTTGGATTAGGGGCTGTCATTCCACTGAGAGAAGAGGCAGCACAGTGTTTGAAGGTATGGCTGTTTGTTGGACATCAGGTTTTACCTGGCTATCTGACAACACTATCCACATACTTATGTATAGCCTGTGTGATGCTGACACTCAGAAACAGAAAATGTGTGTGCATCATCACCAGGTCATCATGATGTTACACTGTGCTTTCTTTCTTTGTCTTTAGAACAGACTTCCAATGGGACCCCAATCCAATAGAGGTTTCTCACACAAGACTAGTTAGCTATGTTGAGTATTGTAGAGTTGATTCAATGAATGGTATTTTCTCTCACCCTGCTTATTTGAGAAAGATAAATGTATTCAGGTTTCTAGTTGAAGAGAAGCAGCAGAAGAGTAGCCTTGAGAAGAGAGGTTAAAATGGCAGGGACATGTCCTACTCTGACATTTCTCAGACCGATCTTGCCATTTGAAATATCCATAATTGATGTTTCTTCCATACACTGACTGCATTGACATTGTGTGGGCGAATATAGCTGTGGAAATGTATCCATCTCTTGCTGTTTCTCTCTTTCTCTCTTTTTCTCTTTCTCTCTGTCTTTATCTTTATCTTTCTGTCTTTATCTTTCTACCTGAACGCCCATCTGCGGTCCGCTAATCGTTAGCTGTCTTATCGGCTGCTATCTGAATAGACCTATCGGACAATTGTTTTTCTTTTTTCTTGGGCCTCTATAACTATATCTATTTTTTTTGCGAAATGGCCCAACCAACCTCACTACTCACTGGACCCCTTTGATCACTTAACTAAGCATTCCTCTCCTTAATGTCAATATGCCTTGTCCATTGCTGTTCTGGTTAGTGTTTATTGGCTTATTTCACTGTAGAGCCTGCTCTAGTCCTGCTCACTATACCTTATCCAACCTATTAGTTCCACCACCCATACATGATGACATCTACTGGTTTCAATGATGTTTCTAGAGACAATATCTCTCTCATCATCACTCAATACCTAGGTTTCAATACCTGTATTCACATCCTACCATACCTTTGTCTGTACATTATACCTTGAAGCTATTTTATCGCCCCCAGAAACCTCGTTTTACTCTCTGTTCCAGACGTTCTAGACGACCAATTCTCATTGATTTTAGCCGTACCCTTATCCTACTCCTCCTCTTTTCCTCTGGTGATGTAGAGGTGAATCCAGGCCCTGCAGTGCCTAGCTCCACTCCTATTCCACAGGCGCTCTCTTTTGATGACTTCTGTAACCGTAATAGCCTTGGTTTCATGCATGTTAACATTAGAAGCCTCCTGCCTAAGTTTGTTTTATTCACTGCTTTAGTGAACTCTTTATTCACTCTGCCAACCCGGATGTTCTACCAGTGTCTGAATCCTGGTTTAGGAAGACCACCAAAAATTCTGAAATTTTCATCCCAAACTACAACATTTTCAGACAAGATAGAACTGCCAATAGGGGCGGTGTTGCAATCTACTGCAAAGATAGCCTGCAGAGTTCTGTCCTACTATCCAGGTCTGTACCCAAACAGTTTGAACTTCTACTTTTAAAAATCCACCTCTCTAAAAACAAGTCTCTCACCGTTGCCGCCTGCTATAGACCACCCTCTGCCCCCAGCTATGCTCTGGACACCATATGGGAACTGATTGTCCCCCATCTATCTTCAGAGCTCGTGCTGCTAGGTGACCTAAACTGGAACATGCTTAACACCCCAGCCACCCTACAATCTAAGCTTGATGCCCTCAATCTCACACAAATTAAATCAAGGTACCTCCCCAAAGCCATAAACACGGGCACCCTCATAGATATCATCCTAACCAACTTGCCCTCTAAATACACCTCTGCTGTCTTCAACCAAGATCTCAGCGATCACTGCCTTATTGCCTGCATCCGTAATGGGTCAGCGGTCAAACGATCTCCACTCATCACTGTCAAACGCTCCCTGAAACACTTCAGCGAGCAGGCCTTTCTAATCGACCTGGCCGGGGTATCCTGGAAGGATATTGATCTCATCCCGTCAGTAGAGGATGCCTGGTTATTTTTTTAAATGCCTTCCTAACCATCTTAAATAAGCATGCCCCATTCAAGAAATTTAGAACCAGGAACAGATATAGCTCTTGGGTCTCTCCAGACCTGACTGCCCTTAACCAACACAAAAACATCCTATGGTGTTCTGCATTAGCATCGAACAGCCCCCGTGATATGCAGCTTTTCAGGGAAGCTAGAAACCAATATACACAGGCAGTTAGAAAAGCCAAGGCTAGCTTTTTCAAGCAGAAATTTGCTTCCTGCAACACTAACTCAAAAAAGTTCTGGGACACTGTAAAGTCCATGGAGAATAAGAACACCTCCTCCCAGCTGCCCACTGCACTGAAGATAGGAAACACTGTCACCACTGATAAATCCACTATAATTGAGAATTTCACTAAGCATTTTTCATGCTTTCCACCTGGCTACCCCTACCCCGGTCAACAGCACTGCACCCCCCACAGCAACTCGCCCTAGCCTTCCTCATTTATCCTTCTCCCAAATCCAGTCAGCTGATGTTCTGAAAGAGCTGCAAAAGCTGGACCCCTACAAATCAGCCGGGCTAGACAATCTGGACCCTTATCTTTCTAAACTTATCTGCCGAAATTGTTGCCACCCCTATTCCTAGCCTGTTCAACCTCTCTTTCGTGTCGTCTGAGATTCCCAAAGATTGGAAAGCAGCTGCGGTCATCCCCCTCTTCAAAGGGGGGGACACTCTTGACCCAAACTGCTACAGACCTATATCTATCCTACCCTGCCTTTCTAAGGTCTTCGAAAGCCAAGTCAATAAACAGATTACTGACCATTTTGAAATTACCATACCCTCTCTGCTATGCAATCTGGTTTCAGACCTGGTCATGGGTGCACCTCAGCCACGCTCAAGGTCCTAAACGATATCTTAGCCTCCATCGCTAAGAAATATTACTGTGCAGCCGTCCAATACCCTACTCAACAAATTGGATGCAGTCTATCACAGTGCCATCCGTTTTGTCACCAAAGCCCCATATACTACCCACCATTGCGACCTGTACGCTCTCATTAGCTAGCCCTCGCTTCATACTCGTCGCCAAACCCACTGGCTCCATGTCATCTACAAGACCCTGCTAGGTAAAGTCCCACCTTATCTCAGCTCGCTGGTCACCATAGCATCACCCTCCTGTAGCACGCGCTCCAGCAGGTATATCTCTCTGGTCACCCCCAAAACAAATTCTTTCTTTGTCCGCCTCTCCTACCAGTTCTCTGCTGCCAATGACTGGAATGAACTACAAACATCTCTGAAACTGGAAACACTTATCTCCCTCACTAGCTTTAAGCACCAGCTGTCAGAGCAGCTCACAGATTACTGCACCTGTACATAGCCCACCTATAATTTAGTCCAAACAACTACCTCTTTCCCTACTGTATTTATTTGATTGATTTATTTATTTTGCTCCTTTGCACCCCATTATTTTTATTTCTATCTTGCACATTCTTCCACTGCAAATCTACCATTCCACTGTTTTACTTGCTATATTGTATTTACTTTGCCACCATGGCCTTTTTTTTTGCCTTTACCTCCCTTATCTCACCTCATTTGCTCACATCGTATATAGACTTGTTTCTAATATATTATTGACTGTATGTTTGTTTTACTCCATGTGTTGTTGTATGTGTCGAACTGCTTTGCTTTATCTTGGCCAGGTCGCAATTGTAAATGAGAACTTGTTCTCAACTTGCCTACCTGGTTAAATAAAGGTTCTTTTTTTTTTTTTTTAAGCACAGTGATGATAATGCATGGTGTCACCAAGTGCCTCTCTGTCTTCTCACTGTATTAATATGGCAGTCCTATCAAGTACAAACATCCAACCCCCCTGCAGAGTGGCTCAGACAGCCGTCATGCAAGCGCAGCATTTGTGTCTTAATGGAGTTTTGCTCTTTGTTATTGCTGAATACGCAAAAGGTGATATTAGTGAGAAGTACATTGTCTCCGGAACGCCGTGAGTCGACGCTCCCTCCTTTCCAGAGCAGAGAGCCTCGTTCCTGCAGTAAATTGCTACTCCATTTCCATATTAGAGAGGATTTGTTTTTTCTTCATTCTTTCTCTTTTTCCTCACTTTCTGTCTTTCTCTTCGCAGTCAATTAACGCGGGAACTTCTCTGGCTCTGTGGCTGGCTAATAGGCTGTCCTTGACTTACATATGAGCCATTTGAAGAAGACAGCCGGAAAATAAAAAATGCACTCTGTTTCTGTTTTTGGAGGAGAGGAGAAACTATTCATTGAAACGGGAAAGGGGGTGAGACGATGTATATTGCACATTCCACATCTCCTCAGTGCTGTCAAACAAATTGTCTGCCTGCTGATAATAAAGCAACACAGCTGAACAAAGTGAGCTCTTCAAAGCCATTGCAGGAAATAAATGAAAAGAGAAAAAGAAAGAGTGGTGCAACTTCATTTTCCCTCCACATCTCCACTCTTGACAGTTTACATCAACAGTGCCTCACCCAGAATGAGAAAAGCAAATGCAGTAGGTCCTGTGTTCAACCTATCCCCACCCATGTGTTAGTGTTTCCTTCTCTCGCTCTCTCAATCTGTCTATGCCTCTCTCTCTTTCTCGCTATCTTTCTCTCACTCATGCCTAGAGTATGGAATGAAATTGTTAGATGGTGTATGTCCTCTCTCTCACACAGAGGATGTAGAGAGGTGTGTAATGTGTGTTAGCTCTCTCTCTCCGTCTCCTTGGGTGACTTCCTGCCCTTCATAGTGTGTTAATGTCTACGGCCTCCGCAGAGCAACGAGAAAGCACAGTGGCCATGTTTCGTGAATGTTTGATCACTCCCTCTCTCCCTCATGCTCAGCAGTTTAACACATAAACCTCACAGATCTATCTATCTAAGTAGCGACCTGTTCTTTTGACTCTATGTGATCTATGAAATCCTTTCATGGCATTGCTTCCCCTTCTCCAATAGGAAAAATGGGAATAAAGGATTCATTATTTCAAAACATAGTTCATATAGATTTGATATTAGGCTGTGCGTGCGCATGCGTTTGTGTGTCAGTGGCGATTTTAACGTAGCGTAGCGTAGCATCCCACCACGCCAACAGCCAGTGAAAGTGCAGGGCACCAAATTCAAAACAACAAGAATCTCAGAATAAAAATTCCTCAAGCATACAAGTATTTGACACCATTTTAAAAATAAAATTCTCGTTAATCCAGCCACAGTGTCCGATTTCAAAAAGGGTTTACAGCTAAAGCACCACAAGCGATTATGTTAGGTAACCACCAAGTCACAGAAAAACACAACCATTTTTCCAGCCAAAGAGAAGAGTCACAAAAAGCAGAAATATAGATCAAATTAATCACTAACCTTTGATGATCTTCATCAGATGACACTCATAGGACTTCATGTTACACAATACAAGTATGTTTTGTTCGATAAGGTGCATATTTATATCCCAAAATCTCATTTTACATTGGCGTGTTATGTTCAGTGGTTCCAAAACATGCAGTGATTTTGCAGTGACCCACATCAATTTACAGAACCCTGGGTCTCGACCCCGCCCTGTGCAACTGGGTACTGGACTTCCTGACGGGCCGCCCCCAGGTGGTGAGGGTAGGCAACAACATCTCCACCCCGCTGATCCTCAACACTGGGGCCCTACAAGGGTGCGTTCTGAGCCCTCTCCTGTACTCCCTGTTCACCCACGACTGCGTGGCCAGGCACGCCTCCAACTCAATCATCAAGTTTGCGGACGACACAACAGTGGTAGGCTTGAATACCAACAATGACGAGACGGCCTACAGGGAGGAGGTGAGGGCCCTCGGAGTGTGGTGTCAGGAAAATAACCTCACACTCAACGTCAACAAAACTAAGGAGATGATTGTGGACTTCAGGAAACAGCAGAGGGAACACCCCCCTATCCACATCGATGGAACAGTAGTGGAGAGGGTAGCAAGTTTTAAGTTCCTCGGCATACACATCACAGACAAACTGAATTGGTCCACTCACACAGACAGCATCGTGAAGAAGGCGCAGCAGCGCCTCTTCAACCTCAGGAGGCTGAAGAAATTTGGCTTGTCACCAAAAGCACTCACAAACTTCTACAGATGCACAATCGAGAGCATCCTGGCGGGCTGTATCACCGCCTGGTACGGCAACTGCTCCGCCCACAACCGTAAGGCTCTCCAGAGGGTTGTGAGGTCTGCACAATGCATCACCGGGGGCAAACTACCTGCCCTCCAGGACACCTACACCACCCGATGTTACAGGAAGGCCATAAAGATCATCAAGGACACCAACCACCCGAGCCACTGCCTGTTCACCCCGCTATCATCCAGAAGGCGAGGTCAGTACAGGTGCATCAAAGCTGGGACCGAGAGACTGAAAAACAGCTTCTATCTCAAGGCCATCAGACTGTTAAACAGCCACCATTAACTAACATTGAGTGGCTGCTGCCAACACACTGACACTGACACTGACTCAACTCCAGCCACTTTAATAATGGGAATTGATGGGAAATGATGTAAATATATCACTAGCCACTTTAAACAATGCTACCTTATATAATGTTACTTACCCTACATTATTCATCTCATATGCATACGTATATACTGTACTCTATATAATCGACTGCATCCTTATGTAATACATGTATCACTAGCCACTTTAACTATGCCACTTTGTTTACATACTCATCTCATATGTATATACTGTACTCGATACCATCTACTGTATCTTGCCTATGCTGCTCTGTACCATCACTCATTCATATATCCCTATGTACATATTCTTTATCCCCTTACACTGTATAAGACAGTAGTTTTGGAATTGTTAGTTAGATTACTTGTTGGTTATTACTGCATTGTCGGAACTAGAAGCACAAGCATTTCGCTACACTCGCATTAACATCTGCTAGCCATGTGTATGTGACAAATAAAATTTGATGGGATTTGATTTAGAAATACTCACAATAAACATTGATAGAAGATACAACTATCATACAGGAAACTTTAGATAAACTTCTCCTTAATGCAACCGCTGTGTCAGATTTCAAAAAAACGTTAAAAAAAAACTTTCCGAAAAAGCATACCATGCAATAATCTGAGTACGGTGCTCAGAGACAAAAACAGCCAAAGAGATATCCGCCATGTTGTGGAGTCAACATTAGTCAGAAATAGCATTATAAATATTCACTTACCTTTGATGATCTTCATCAGAATGCACTCCCAGGAATCCCAGTTCCACAATAAATGTTTGATTTGTTCGATAAAGTTCATCATTTATGTCCAAATACCTCCTTTTGGTAAACAAATCCAAACGCGCGTGCAAGTCCAGCCGAAAGGTCGGACGAAAAGTCTAAAATGTTATATTACAGGTCGTAGAAACATGTCCAACGATGTATACAATCAATCTTTAGGATGTTTTTATCATAAATCTTCCATAATGTTCCAACCGGAGAATTCCTTTGTCTGTAGAAAAGCAATGGAACGCAAGCTAACTCTCACATGACCCGCGTGTCACGAGCTCGTGGCAATCTGCCAGACGCCTGGCTCAATCCCCTCTCATTCACCCCACCTCACAGTAGAAGCATCAAACAAAGTTCTAAAGACTGTTGACATCTAGTGGAAGCCTTGGGAAGTGCAATATGACCAATATCCCACTGTATCTTCGATAGGCTATGACTTGAAAACCTACAAACCTCAGATTTTCCACTTCCTGGTTGGATTTTTCTCAGATTTTCGCCTGCCATATGAGTTCTGTTATACTCACAGACATCATTTAAACAGTTTTAGAAACTCCCGAGTGTTTTCTATCCACATATACTAATACTATATGCATACTCTAGCTTTTATGGCTGAGGAGCAGGCAGTATACTCTGGGCACCATATTCATCCAAGCTACTCAATACTGCCCCCCAGTCACCAAGAAGTTAAGGACAACAAAGTCAAGATATCTCCCTGGCATATTATATAATTTATGCAACAACATACAATACATTTTTGGACTCACCTTGTTGTTCCTGTCGTGGAGAATCGTAACAAAATGTAACACTTACAAGAACTTGTGAATTCAATATAGGCTTTTAATACAAACATATCAGAAGCCTAGATGGTCCGCGGAACACACACTTTTCCAGAGCACTGGCTCTGATTTATACACATACAACATATGAGTCCATCCCACATGCAAATGAAGTTACTTCCCTCAGTCCATCTGCCACCATTATATCCCAATCTGTGCATCCTGCTTGTTCACGCCCAACAACGCCCATATCTGCTTTCAGTCAAGTTATAATGGTGACAGGACCTCTTCATGTCTCAAAAATAATACATGCCCATCTTATCCTATGGGCCCCTTATGTTCAGCTTGGTGTGGTCTTTGGTATGTCTGTCCTTATTAGGACTAGTAGACTATGTGTCTCTTCTCTTCATGTCCTAAAAATATATGCCCTATGTCTATAGTCCATCCGTTGGTCATTTGGCTGACCCCCTCCTTTGTATGTCCCCCTGACCTTGGTATGTCCAGCTGTCCTATGCTCTCATGGCCTTACTCTGGCCTCCTGTCCTATACAATAGACAATGCAATTTACCAGAATGGCAAATGCACTCTAAGTGTATCTTTCTCTTGTGGTACAGTAGTATGTTTCTCCCTATATGTACATCTCTCTCCCACATTCCATGCTCACTTGAACAGGAAGGTGGTGCGGTGGTCCTTGTGGGCAAACTTTGTCATAGTTTTTTTAGCTTTCAAGACAACTGGGACCTTGGAACTAAACAAGGTCGAATCATGACGTCAGTGATCTTCAGGTCAGAGCTCTAGGAAGAGGTCAGAGTTCCCAATTGCAATTACGAGTTGGATGACCTTTTGAAACATATTTTCCCAGTCTGAGCTTTTTTGTTTTTTTTGAGTTCCCAGTTGTCTTGAACTCACTGAACTCACTGAGTTTTCAGTTGAATGCTGGATTGACAGCATGGCCAAGCCCATGTTGTTGAATGTTTATCCTTTTATACTTGGAAAAGAGACACTTAATCCCAGACTTGGACCGCACACCCACAACACCGAAAACCAGACTAGTGATTGCTTTGCAACACTTGCAGTTTGCCAATGATTCCTTCCAAACTACTCATTGTTGAATTTGTGATTTCCAACTTGTTGTGTAATGTTTATGTCCAATGGCCGATGAGCACCGATAATGTTTTCTCGATAATTTCTCTTCATATGACAAGGATGGGTAATGTTTTTTTTTAAAGTAAATATATATATATATATATATATATATATATATATATTAACCTTTATTTAACTAGGCAAGTCAGTGAAGAACAAATTCTTATTTGTCCAAACCCGGACTCCCCTGGGCCAATTGTGCACCGCCCTATGGGACTCCCAGTCATGGCCGGTTGTGATACACCCTGATTCGTTTCCAGGCTGTGTGTAATGACACCTCTAGCCCTAAGATGCAGTGCCTTAGATTGTCAAAGTGATTCATGATGAAGACTGCTTTTCTAGCTTGCTAGCTAAGATTTTGAAAGTATGATGTTGACATGATCAGTCCAATCAAAGCTACCGTAGATATAACGTGATTTGACGTCATTTTATCTGTGGCCAATGACCTTGAGCCTTCTTGGATGGGCACTTGTAATGTAACTCTATGGCAGCACCCAACGGACTTGAATTTTTGAGCTCTCCCCATAGATTTTGTGGTGAGGTAGTGTCCCCATGAGTGACAGAACACTGAGCCAGTCACAAGGCAACTAGATAACATTACCAACCCCTACGCTCTGTACTTACCCACTGCCTGCCCCACCACCACCACAGAAACCACTGAGCTAGGGTGAAACACCTGCATTTTGGACCTGCCTTACTCAAGAAAGCAAAATAGAGACCATGTTTGTATGTGGCCTTTTTAACTCAAATATTTTTTTTATACATTGTTATACATTTATACATTGTACACTGACATGTATTAATCCCAAAATAAGGCGACCCCCCCCCCCCCCACCAAAAAAAATGAAAGGCTCTGCCCCACCTGCCATGAATGACGGGTCGCCAATGGTGTGTGTGTGTGTGTAGCTGGTAGAGGGAGTTAAGTGGCAGAGATGATGAGCAGAGTGGAGCTGCAGCTAGATTAATGAGTGGATTGTTTTGGAGCGGACAGGCTGTCACTCAGGCCCTGGTTTCCACGGTGAGACTCTGCCAGGATATGCCTCCACTGCAGCCCATAAGTGCTGACATAGGAGAAAAGCAAATGTCACACTTCACACAGAGAGAGAGAGAGGGAGATAAGAAAGAGAGAGTGATGAGGAAGTAGGGAAGGGGAGAGATACGGGGTAGAGAGAGAGTGATGAGGAAGTAGGGAAGGGGAGAGATACGGGGTAGAGAGAGAAGAAGAAGGAGAGGAGGGGCAGAGAATAAAAAACAAAACAAAGATTGTCAGCGATACGGTAATTGGAGAAAAAGAGTTACAGTCTAAAACGATTGACAGTATAGTCAGTGCAGAGAAAAAAATGTAACAGAGATAGAAGGGGAGAAAATAAAGTGAGAAAGATGGAGTGAGAAAGGAAATTAGACACGCAGAGAGAGAGAATGGTGTGAATTAAAGTGGCTGAGATGAAGACAAAATACAGTGAGAATTAGAAATGGAGAGAAATGTCTCGTCTGCTAATCTAGTCTATTTCTAGCAGCATGGGATGTGAACCTTATAGGCTGGCACACACGTGCCAGTCACAGGAGAAGCATTGGCATGGGATGGGCCACGTATTCATATCTGTGTGTCAGTTAGTCTATCTGTGTTTATTTCTGCCTATATCATAAGTAACACATGGTGGCACCTTTTCATTAAGATATTGATTTATACTATGAGGTGTGTTTATTTCAAGTAGGTGGGCAGTCTTCATATTCAGAGACTGAGGTTGGGAGTCAGAACAGACAGAACAGACATCATAATTATGCCAAATAACTGTCTATACAGTGCAGTAGCAGTGGGTTTATCTAGCTATGTGAAATAATAATGGTGAGGTCTCTGTCCATCACAGCGCATTGTCATTACCTTATTTGGCTAATTAGAGGGGTTCTTTAACACAAAGAACAGAGAATAGTGCCTCAGGCAGAACACGCAACTTTGACATGAAGAATATATTATCTTTTGTCTGGCAGTACGTTTAATGATGTTAGCGGTTGATTGACCCATTGGTGGCTGTGTGTGTGCTTGTGTGTGTGTGTGTCTGTGTACCTCCCCTGCAGAACTCCCAATGTGTTTTAAGTCATCTCATAGTAAGTAGCATCAGGGATGGTCTTGCTCATTAGAGGCCAATTGTTGTATACCATAGGGCCTTGTCTGGGCTGACAGAGATCTAAAAATGATTCTGTGTTGGATACAATCCAAAACAATTACCTGCTCCCATCCTGAAAGACTGAATAAAAGGCATTTTAGCATCCAGCCATTTGATCCTTGCATTCAATAATTTACAGTATGTAATGCTTCTGTCATAACTGGCTACCTTCTGATCTGTTTCTCTCTCCATTCTCTCTCCACTCTCCCTCCATTCTCTCTCCATTCTCCCTCCACTCTCTCTCCATTCTCCCTCCACTCTCCATCCACTTTCTCTCCACTCTCTCCATTCTCTCTCCACTCTCCCTCCACTCTCTCTCCATTCTCCCTCCACTCTTTCTCCACTCTCCATCCACTTTCTCTCCACTCTCTCCATTCTCCCTCCATTCCCTCTCCATTCACTATTCACTCTCTCATTCTCCCTCCATTCTCTATCCATTCTCTCTCCATTCTCCCTCTACTCTCTCTCCACTCTCTATCCATTATCTCTTCCTTCTCCCTCCATTCCCTCTCCATTCACTATTCACTCTCATTCTCCCTCCACTCTCTCTCCGTTCTCTATCCACTCTCTCTCCACGCTCTCTACTCTCTCCATTCTCCCTCCATTCTCCCTCTACTCTCTCTCCACGCTCTCTCTCTACTCTCACCATTCTCCCTCCACTTTCTTTCTATTCTCTATATTCATTCTCTGTCCAGTCTCTCTCCATGCTCTCCCCATTCCCTAACCATTCCAAAGCATTTATTAGTAGTTAAGAGGTAAAGGGAGAGGTATTGATAAGTTCATTTATTATTCAGAGAGAGAGAGAGAGAGAGAGAGGGGTGGGGCTGCAGTGTCTGCCATGGTAGGTCTCTCACATTGGTTATACTGTAAGATCACTCACTCATGAGAATCTATTAAATGAAATATCTGAAACAGGAGAGGAGAGGTGAAGGCACAGCCTGTCCTGCACTACTTTGTGAATGAGAATATATGGCAGGGGGTTAGGGTACTACTGCTATAATACCTATAAGGGGTGTCAAAAGACTTCTGAAACAAAAACTTTTCACGAAATGAATATAATGAATTAATTTCTGGGAGACTTGAGTCTTTTGACGGAAGTGTGCAGTAAGCAAAGAATTATTCATGATCCGGAGCTAGTTGTTAAACGTTGTCCAATTACTGGACATTTTTCTCTGTGGCCTATGACAGAACAGGAAACGGCATACATATTCCATTGTCCATGTCTAAGTGTCTCTTTAGTGAGTGTCTCCACTATATGTGTGGACCAATGAGGGGTCAGACAGAGGCAAAGTGCTGAACAGCAGGAAACTGTGTGACAGTGACAGAGAGATGGAGGGATGATGGGAGAAACAGAGAGATGGAGGGATGATGGGAGAGACATAGAGAAGGAGGGATGATGGATGGAGGAGAGAGAATAGACAGCCCACAGACTGGACATAGGGAGAATGAGCCGCTGTAACTGACACACTCACACATACACCACACACACTTATATATGCAGTGACACGTAGTGACACACACACACCAATGCCCTCTACTCTGATGTTCAGGCTCAACATGTGTGCATTTGTCACATCATGGCCATCACTGACCTTGTATGACCCGCACCTCTCTGATTGAGAGGGGTTAAATGTGGAAGACATTTCGGTTGAATGCTTTCAGTTGTACAACTGACTAGGCATCCCCTTTCCCCGACATACCTCCAGCTTAAATCTCTCTGTAAGTATAAGTGGATGGAACATAAACACACACACACCATAGTGGAGTTGGAGTGCAGAGGTATTCAAAGTGTGTGTGTGTGGGATTGCATGCGTGTGTGTGTGTGTGCTTGAGCTTGCAGCAGTAAGGTCATTAAGGCTAGGTGTCTGGGGCATAATGCCCTCCATCCCTTCATTAGAGCTGTTTACTCTGCCAAGCACAACTGCACACGCTCACACACACACACACCATAGTGGAGATGGGGTGCAGAGGTACTTATACGATGTGTGTGTGTGTGCTTGTGCGAGTGTGTGCAGTTGTGCTTGGCAGAGTAAACAGCTCTAATGAAGGGATGGAGGGCATTATGCCCCAGACACCTAGTCTTAATGACCTTACTGCTGCAGGCTCCTACCCCTTACCCTGGCTGGACAGATCCACATCCACTCTACTGGCTTTATCCTCTCATACACGCTTACAAACA